>NC_084548.2:25425000-25500000 GCF_033978685.3 Nerophis lumbriciformis | reverse complement strand
GTACAGTAGGGGAGGGATTCCTATGGCCCCATTCCTGGGTGCATCTTGCCTGAGAGGAAGAGGGGGGTTAATAAAACGATAAAAAGTGCCATTCAACAAAGCAACTGAGGCTGTGGTCATAGTTGGAATTGCCACAAAACATATTTTACGGTATTCAACACTCTTCTGCCTTCTGACGGCTAATGTGGATAGTAAATCCCCCTAATTCATCACATTTCATGTGTCAAGTAAACCGTGACGAATGGAGCCATATGAATCCCCTTCGTACTGTACATATTTATTATATACCGGAGTATAAGTCGCACCGGAGTATAAGTCGCACCTGCCGAAAATGCATAATAAAGAAGGAAAAAAACATATATAAGTCGCACTGGAGCCCGGCCAAACTATGAAAAAAAACTGCGACTTATAGTCCGAAAAATACGGTACATATTTATTATATAAAAGCATATACATTTAGGGCTGTTAAAGTTAACACGATAACGCGTTTACTATAGCTTCCTTTAACGGCGCTATTTTTTTTTTTACGCGCAATGAACGCGGATGTGTCCTGACTCTTTGTTGACCCCTGGTCCATTCCGTAGCGTGGGGATATGTAATGGCGCTCAGTTACTGTTGAGCCACAAGCTGGAAAATAGCGAGCAGAAATGCACAAAGAAAGGCGGACATTATGGAAATCCTATGTTCAAAGCCATGCCAAGTCGTTCTCCCGACAAGACTATTTTATCTTCAATCATCATGAGACAACATCTTTGGCGTGAGCGCCCTTTGCCGCTTGTAGAGAGGAGGAGCTTCACGTCCGTGTTTGGATTACGGCTGAGTGCATAGAAAATATAAAAAAAAGATTGTAACACTAACTGCTTTAGAAAAATGGAATAAAAGCTCAGCAGAAAAATGGCGGTATAGACTCACTTTTTACCTTCTCATACCAATTACACGGCTTCACAATAATAGCACTACGCCTCACATCCGGTCTAACTACAATACCAAAATGAAAAAAATCCTCTGACATTTTGATCATGCTTTGTCAAAGATGTTTTGTAATGTAATCTGTGACATTTCCACCAAAATAAATGTTTTCTGGAGATTGAAATAAAGTGTATATTTTTTTTAGGGATGTCCGATAATGGCTTTTTGCCGATATCCGATACTCCGATATTGTCCAACTCTTTAATTACCGATACCGATATCAACCGATATATACAGTCGTGGAATTAACACATTATTATGCCTAATTTGGAGAACCAGGTATGGTGAAGATGAGGTACCTTTTAAAAAAAATTATAAAATAAAATAAGAAATAAATTAAAAACATTTTCTTGAATAAAAAAGAAAGTAAAACAATATAAAAACAGTTACATTGAAACTACTAATTAATGAAAATTAGTCAAATTAACTGTTAAAGGTTAGTACTATTAGTGGACCAGCAGCACACACAATCATGTGTGCTTACGGACTGTATCCCTTGCAGACTGTATTGATATATATTGATGTATAATGTAGGAACCAGAATATTAATAACAGAAAGAAACAACCATTTTGTGTGAATGAGTGTGAATGAGTGTAAATGGGGGAGGAAGGTTTTTTGGGTTGGTGCACTAATTGTAAGTGTATCTTGTGTTTTTTATGTTGATTTAATAAAAAAATAAAAAATAAAACGATACCGATAATTTCCGATATTACATTTTAACGCATTTATCGGCCGATAATATCGGCAGGCCGATATTATCGGACATCTGTAATTTTTTTTTTACAAGTTGTTCTGGTTAAAGGTCCAGAATTGCAGAATTTTAGCAGGCTAAATATTACATTTTATGAATACCATTAACTTTACAACATGTAATGTACAGAAGCATTTATTCAAGTAGAAATATTACAAATTAAGTTACCAAACTTCTTTGACAATCAAATCATGATCGTAACAATCCACATGTTGTGTTATCATTGCGTGAAACAGGTATCTATACATGGTGTAAGTCCTCTTCTGAATGCAAGTGCTCCTACAGCAGGAATGCCAATTTTGTATTCCAACAAAATACAGAATCTGGCAAGACATGGGCCAACGCTCTGAGGTAAAATATTTGTATTGTCATTAAAAGTGTGTTTATGTCCTTTTTTTGTTTAGATTTTAAAAAAATCATGACGAATAAAACATTTCATGAAAGCAAACTAATTGTCCAGTCATGGGAATAAAAACTTGAAAATTATTTGTCTAAGGTGTACTTATTAATGCCGAAAATTTTTATCTAAATCAAATCAACTTTATTTATAAAGCACATTTAAAATTTACCACAGGGGTAGCCAAAGTGCTGTACAATGGGCAGGTTAAAAGATAATACGAGTACCAAGCAAACACAACACAACACAAACAAAACACGATAAAAAATAAAAAATAAATAAATAAAATAGAATAAATAAAAACATAAAAACAGGTTCACAGCATGTGTATTATGGGGCGCCATTGCAGGATGGATATCACTCAATCACTTAATCTATCTGCGATTAACGAACAAACTGTGATGAATCATGATTAATTATTGTAGTTGTTTGACAGCCCCAATATATATATATACATATAGCATATACTGTATATGTCTTTGGCCCCCCCTAAAAAAAAAAAGAACATATATATGTATTGGCGTGCCTTTAAAAGGTGGATGGATACCGGGTCACTCGGTGCACAGTTGATGTTAACAATGTTTTCTACTTTGGGCCCTCTGCTTTTGTGGCTGTTGTCAGGGCTTTGTGAACATGGCAGTTGGCTCTATTCGGATTGCTAGCTTTGAGTTGCGGGCCAAGGATGTCGGTTAAGGAATGAAGGGAAGTGTTGTTAGTACTTAATGTGTCTCTGCAACTTGAGGATTTCTTTGCCTGTGCACATCCTGCAACACAGTTTTGAAGGGTGAGCGTTGGTTTCCCCCATGCGGGAGCATTTCTGGCTTTTGGGGAACAAGCAGGAGTTGTGCCTCGAGAATGGCGGGGCGTGAGGGCATGTTCCCGGGTTAAAATGCGTGCTTGTTAGCACCCCGTGGGTCTCTCTGTGGAAGGGAATGGCACTAATCCAGGATCTACTGGTGACCAGCCAGATTATTGTCCCCCTCTGTTCCCAACGTCGCACTCTTACTCTCACATGAGTTCACTGTCTTTCGTTCGCCCTCTGGTGGTTGGCTGACTGTTGGTTGTGAAAGTGTTTGATTTGATATACTGATCGTCAGACAATCATGAACAGTCTGCAATATTCATACCCAGATATTTGATTATGTCTTACTGCAGGATGATGGAGTTTGAATAACACTGCTATTGGCAGAACCATAGATTATTCCAGTTGATGGAATAATCAGATATGGGCGAGAAGTTATTGAGGTATTTGATGTTACGATGTTATCATGACAATGAGCGTCATGGCAGAGCCTGATCAACTAGTTTTATGGTTTATGGTCAACCAGGCAGGCACTGGTCAACTGCACTGTTACTCCATTAAAATATATCTGATCCTACAACACCACTAAAGCCCATGTCTCAGCAAGCTAAACAGTTAGACTAAGCTGTGGTCTAAGCATCACTATCATGGAGTCAGGACAGTGTGACACCGTCTGTCAGGTGACATCGTCTTTATCCATGACCCCCCTGAACCTTTCACTCAGCTCTTTGAGACATCTAAAGCATCTCGCAAAGTGCTGATATTCATGACTGACTGAAGGTTGACTGCCCTCTCCAGCATTCCATAATTAATATCTACTGCACAGTAAATAAGTTATGTGTGATGTTTAAGGTCGGTTCGGATAGTATCGATATCAAGGGTGGTTTCAGTAGGTTAATGTAGGTTGCTTCTCTTTCTCCCCCTCCATTTTTCTGCATTCTTTCGTATCTCAAGTTATCATTATGTATATGTATTGTTGCATTTGAGCAACTGTATTGTTGATAATAGAGGTAAATTATTGGTATTGTTCATTGTCAATAGCGCTATTTCTATTGCTCCATTTGTAGTCTAATAATGCTCATTGTCATTTCTGTATTATTTTTTATTTTCGCTAACTGCTTATTTGCTATCACTTTTACCATCATGTCGTTGTGGCTTGTGCAGCCCTTTGAGACACTTGTGATTTAGGGCTATATAAATAAACATTGATTGATTGATTGATATTTGTACATGTCGTATTTGCTGATGTTGCTCCATTGTTGTTGTTGTGTTTGCTGTTGTTGTTTTTGTCTCTCGGTCTAATCCCCCTCTTGTCCCCACAATTTCCCCCTCTGTCTTCTTTTTTTTCTCCTTCTACCCCTCCTGCTCCGGCCCGGCTGCACCAAATGATAATATAAATACATTTAATAAAGTCAAATACACATAAGGCAACAAGAGAAGTATCCTACACTTCTCTTTTGTAAAGTAAATCTGAACAGCCGATATGGGCATCTACATCAACTATATGATTTGCCTGAGAAGCTGGACAGGACACAAAAAAAAGAAAAAAAAGGGAGAAAAAAAGGGTGGTTTCAGTATGTATACTAGCATGATGATATTCATATATTCCAGTTCTATTTTACGTTTATTTTCACATTATGTTGCGGTTGTTTACATTGTTAATGTTGTTATGCACTGGTACAATACCTTTGTTTGTATGTCAGTGAAGACCAAAACGTAAAAAAACCTGAAATACATTTCCTTTAAAAAAACAAACTGAATACGAATACAGTATGAACACAAATTGTTCAGATAATAGTTAAAGTTTCACATGAGGAAAACAAAGTGAAATACCAGTGAGGACTACCGAATCAATTTTACCTTTAGTGAAGACTTTGTGAGAATGAGGACTTTGCTTTGCTATGAGTTCTTTCATGAATAGTCTTTTGCATCTTTATCAAAGTGCTAGCACTTACAACATTCTTTCCTCATCCTTTGCATGACAGGATTTGTTTTTTGTTGTTCTCTATTATTTACGATTTTGTGTTGAATACAATTTTTTAATTTAGTGTAAAGAGTCAATGGGACGATGCCGATTCATTACTTTTTCCTTTCCAAGTGTAACCTCTATGTTAAATGCATTATGTTGTGTCTCCTGTTGACTTTTCCACATTCCCTGGTCGTTATTGTTGTACTTTGTGTTTGGATTCAATTTGTGAGCATGTTTAAATACACTATTACCTGGGGGTGCAGCGCTCACAGATCATGACATATTTAACCCTATAATAGGTAATTTTCTAATAATAAAATAACAGAGACTGAATCACCAAGTGTGATTTTTGTTTGTTAAGTACAGTTTGGCTCTATGACAACAGACATAAAATAACATAAAACATAAAAACGGGTGCAAAATGTTGGCAAAAACTTTTGTAGGAAACCGCATCCTCCAAAATTGTACTTTAGTAATTGTATCCGTATTATTATTGACAATACTGACCCTGTACTTACTTGGTATCAAATTGATACCAAAATTTGCAATCGCCAATCCCTATTGAAAGTCTAAGGGTCTGATCTACTAAGTGTTCAAACTATAACATTGCGTGTGCTCTACTACTGTAAGACTACGTGTACAGTTTATAACTGGCACTGACCGCCTTATTCAAATGAGGTTTTTGCGTGTGCTATGCGGCTTTTACATTGGAGGCACTCATTTACTGCACATTCATGTTATCATGATCCTACATGTGCCATTTGCTATGTTTTGAAACGTGCAGCAGACACATGTACCACTTGTTATGGGCATTTTAGAAGCAGTGCATCTACGACAGAACCCACTTTTTTGGCGCGCCAAAGGTGCGCTCCTGTGAAGATGCTGGCAATAACTGCGAGTGTGACCTGCAATGTTTCAGATGCAAGAAAATGCATATTGCAAGACATTTTTTTCATATATATATAAAACAACCTGTCATATTTAAAAAAAAAAAAGGCCTTATGTCATCTAGTAGCTACAAAATTAGAAAATAGTATTGCTGAATAGACGATATGTATTACCGTATTTTTCGGAGAATAAGTCGCACCAGAGTATAAGTCGCACCTGCCGAAAACGCATAATAAAGAAGGAAAAAAACATATATAAGTCGCACTGGAGTATAAGTCGCATGTTTTGGGGAAATGTATGTCACCAAGAATAGACATTTGAAAGGCAATTTAAAATAAATAAGGAATAGTGAACAACAGGCTGAATAAGTGTACGTTATATGAGGCATAAATAACCAACTGAGAAGGTGCCTGGTATGTTAACGTAACATATTATGGTAAGAGTCATTCAAATAACTATAACATATAGAACATGCTATACGTTTACCAAACAATCTGTCACTCCTAATCGCTAAATCCCATGAAATCTTATACGTCTAGTCTCTTACGTGAATGAGCTAAATAATATTTTATATTTTACGGTAATGTGTTAATAATTTCACACATAAGTCACTCCTGAGTATAAGTCGCACCCCCGGCCAAACTATGAAAAAAACTGCGACTTATAGTCCGAAAAATACGGTATACTTTTATTTTTGACAGTCCATATATGTAGACAAGCATACGTGCGACGGAGCAGCAGAACAATCATCTTCTTTTCCACAGCTATTTTTGTACAACTGCCATTTTGCACGCACATTTCAGGCGAACTAAATAAATACACAAAAAAGCTCCCGCTTGTGCTGAATAGTGAAAATTAGCATTTTCGCCTTCCAGTAGTGTGGATGTTCTGATGGTCAGCTGTTTTGCTAGTCGATCAGCTTTGCGTGTGTGCTACCAAGTTTGCACGTGTTTTAATACACGCAAACCTGTAGTAGATCAGGCCCTAAGTGTATAAGCTTTTCAACCCATTATCTTCACATTTTAGGCATTGTTTTATGGAAGATGATACGTTTGCAAAGTCTGGCCTAAAAGATTAATGGCAGATTGCTATCAGTCAGTCATGACAATATGCCATCATCAACTTGTGCTATAATCTTCTCATTTATTTAGCATTGAAGCTTTTAGCTAATTTGTGCAACTGTCTGACCGATCCGAATGAGCAGTCTTACTCTAAAGACCCTGCCAATACTGACAGATGGTTTAACCCAGGGGTCGGGAACCTTTTTGGCTGAGAGAGCCATGAAAGCCAAATATTTTAAAATGTATTTCCGTGAGAGCCATATAATATTTTTTTTTAACACTGAATACAACTAAATGCATGCATTTGTAAGTAAGACCAACATTTTTAGAGTATAATAAGTCTCTCATTTTTTTTAATAACATTGTTATTCTGAAGCTAACCAATAATAAATCAAATACTTCTTACCATTAATGCGACTTCTTGAACAGGTGCGGTAGAAAACGGATGGATGGATTAAAATGCATGAGAATGTTTTATATTTTGAACGTTATTTTTAACACTGTGATTACCAGCGGAATTATTCAGTACTTATCCTGTTAAGTAATGTCAGCTAAGATGTATCTGAGAGCCAGATGCAGTCATCAAAAGAGCCACATCTGGCTCTAGAGCCATAGGTTCCCTACCCCTGGTTTAACCTATAACAGAGATAATAGACTGCCTGAATTGCTTGAACCATTTCCATAGCCTTGGGACAAAGCAAGGATGACAATGATAGTATGGTTATGTATGTGGGAAAGAAGAGATGGGTTGTATCCAGGCCGTGTGTGTTTTCCTTCTATTATATTACAGTAAGTGACTGATTTTGACTGTGTGAATTATTTTGGAGTGTTTCTTTTGCTTTCTATTATGAACGTTTGAGAAATGTAACTGTGAAGGACCTCCATACAAACGTAAACCTTGAAGAAACACTGCAGGCCATTGCCACCTGCACATCCAAACACATCCAAGTCCAATGTCTTCCATAGCTATTTGTTAGCTCTTCACTGGCAATATTACGGAAGTTCTTTCAGCCACATGACGGCATAGAGGCGGCAGTGTAAACTTGAGTGCAACAATCCTTGAGTTCTAGGCTCTAACACAACTAATCACCTGAACCGTCTCCTGACCCCCCAGCCCAGAGGATCCTCCTGATAACCTTTCCAAACATGTACCGTAGGTGTGATGGGAACTAGTAGTACACCTCATAGCTCTTTGGGTTGAGGCAGTAGAGAACGCCACCGCCGAAAGAGAAGATGGTCCCGCCCCAGGCGAGGCCATAGCCCCAGTTGAACTCGTGGTAAATCTTCAGGTTGATACTCTCAATGAACTTGATGGGGTACAGCACCAAGCTGCAGGTCTGCAGAACCACTAGAGAAGAAAACATGTTCCTTTAACACAGCAGATACAACTGAGAGGGTAAAAGGAATGGCAGAACATGTGCATTATTGTAAAGGGGGGGGGGGGGGGGGGGGGTATTTGATTTAGTTAGCTTACTTTACCTTAGGTTAGAAAGAGAAAGAATGTAACAAAAAAACAAAAACAATAAGGTTTATTTGTTAACTTGTACAAAACCCAAAACAGGTGAAGTTGGCACGTTTTTCGTAAATAAAAACAGAATACAATGATTTGCAGATCCTTTTCAACTTAAATTCAATTGAATGCACTACAAAGACAAGATATTTAATGTTCGAACTGAGAAACTTAATTTTTTTTAGCAAATACCGTATTTTCCGCACTATAAGGCGCACCGGATTATAAGGCGCACCTTCAATGAATGGCATATTTTAAAACTTTGTTCATATATAAGGCGCACCGCATTAAGGCGCATAGAATAGATGCTACAGTAGAGGCTGGGGTTACGTTATGCATCCATTAGAAGGAGCTGTGCTAAAGGGAATGTCAACAAAACAGTCACACTTTATTAATAGATTACAAACCAGCGTTCTGACAACTCTGTTCACTCCCAAAATGAATAAACAGCTGTTTTATTATTTTCCCCGAGGTAAAGTCAGTGACGTGGTGTTTTGTTTATCTTTTAACAATAACAAGGTATAACATGTAGTGCAACATTTATATCACATAGTGGAGGGGAACTTTTCCCTGATTCAATAAACACGTAAAAAACAGTCTGATACTGTTACGGTAAATCAAACGTTAGTGCAATCACAATATAGCAACACTGGAAATAGTGCAGAGCAATAACAATATATCAATAACTCAATGTTGCTCAAACGTTAATGTCACACAACACAACACACAAAATAAACATGTAAAGCTCACTTTATGAAGTAATTCCTCATCCACGAATCCCTCAAATTCTTCTTCTTCAGTGTCCGAAATAAACAGTTGGGCGGATACGGCATCCAACATGCCCGGCCCAGTCTCGTCGAGGTCGTCATTAATGGAGTCAGTGTCGCTGCTGCTCTGTTCCCGTGTTCTACTGCGTGACTGATCGTCTTAACTTTAAACTCTGCGTCGTAAGCGTGTCTCTTAATAGGAGCCATTTTGGGGTCTTTACATAAACATACAAATGGAAATGAAACGGCACACCTCGCGCAGTCATATATCCCAGCATGCACCGCGCGCTTCTTCTTCTTCTACGGGGGCGGCTGCTTACCGTAGAAGAAGAACTTCTTCTTCTACGGGGGAAAATGAAGTCGGTGGCTGCTTAAAGTAGTTGCGATTGATTGATTGATACTTTTACCTGTTGGAGGCTCAATATTGGTCCATATATAAGGCGCACCGGATTATAAGGCGCACTGTTAGCTTTTGACAAAATTTTAGGTTTTTAGGTGCGCCTTATAGTGCGGAAAATACGGTAATCATTAACTTTGAATTTAACACATTGCAAAAAAAAGTTGGCACAGGGGCATTTTTACCATTGTTTTACATGGCCTTTCCTTTTAACAACACTCCGTAAACGTTTGGGAACTGATGAGACCAATTTTTGAAGCTTTTCAGGTGGAATTCTTTCCCATTCTTGCTTGATGTACAGCTTAAGTTGTTCAACAGTCCGTCAATGTTACAACAGCGTGGTAACACGTGGCTTGGCATTGTCTTGCTGAAAAAAGCAGGGGGTCCATGATAACGTTGCTTGGATGGCAACATATGTTGCTCCAAAACCTGTATGTACCTTTCAGCATTAATGGTGCCTTCACAGATGTGTAAGTTAACCATGTCTTGAGCACTAATACACCCCCATACCATCACAGATGCTAGCTTCTGAACTTTGCGCCTATAACAATCCTGATGGTTCTTTTCCTCTTTGTTCCGGAGGACACGACATCCACAGTTTCCAAAAACAATTTGAAATGTGGGCTCGTCAGACCACAGAACATTTTTACACTTTGCATCACTTTGAAACACTTTGCGTTTCTGGGTGTGGTTGATAAATGGCTTTCACTTTGCATAGCAGTTTTAATTTGCACTTAGAGATAGAGCGACGAACTGTAATTACTGACAGGGTTTTTTTTAAGTGTTCCTCAGCCCATGTGGTGATATCCTTTACACACCGATGTCGTTTTTTGATGCAGTATCGCCTGAGGGATCCAAGGTCACAAGCATTCAATGCTACGTGCAGTGATTTCTCTAGATTATTTGAACCTTTTGATGATAGATTCCTTGCAATAGCTCATTGAAAAATGTTGTTCTTAAACTGTTGGACAATTTGCTCACGCATTTGTTCACAAAGTGGTGACCCTCGCCCCATCCTTGTTTGTGAATGACTGAGCATTTCAGGGAAGCTGCTTTTATACCCAATCATGGCACCCACCTGTTCCCAATTAGCCTGTTCATCTGTGGGATATTCCAAATAAGTGTTTGATGAGCATTTGATGAGCATTCCTCAACTTTCTCAGTCTTTTTTGCCATTTGTGTCAGCTTTTTTGAAACATGTTGCAGGCATCAAATCCCAAAAATTGCAAAAAATTTAGTTTTCCAGTTTAAATGTTAAGTATCTTGTATTTGCAGTCTATTCAACTGGATATAGGTTGAAAAGGATTTGCAAATCATTGTATTCTGTTTTTATTTACGATTTACACAACATGCCAACTTCACCGGTTTTGGGGTTTGTATTTGATGGAGGTAAATAAGTATTTGTTTAAAATACAAAACGTGATTTAGTATTTGGTGTAGAAAGTTCTGATGTTTCTTGTAGTTGCAGTGCCTGTGTAACAGTTTGAAAATGTGTTAACCAGTCATGCCTCAGAGTGTTTGTGTATAGATGGCATCATCTGATGGTGACTGTTGTATGCGAGGCGGTAACTTCATGTGAGTTGAATAAACAAGGTCAACACCCTCACTCCAAAATGGCACAAGTTCCTGTGTACTTTCTTGTAGTTTTCGCACTTGTAGTACATATTGTACTTGTAGTTTATTGTACTACTTGTAAAAGTGTACAAACTCCGTTTCCATATGAGTTGGGAAATTGTGTTAGATGTAAATATAAACGGAATACAATGATTTGCAAATCATTTTCAACCCATATTCAGTTGAATGCACTACAAAGACAAGATATTTGATGTTCAAACTTATAAACTTTATTTATTTTTTTTGCAAATAATAATTAACTTAGAATTTCATGGCTGCAACACGTGCCAAAGTAGTTGGGAAAGGGCATGTTCACCACTGTGTTACATGGCCTTTCCTTTTAACAACACTCAGTAAATGTTTGGGAACTGAGGAGACACATTTTTTAAGCTTCTCGGTGGAATTCTTTCCCATTCTTGCTTGATGTACAGCTTAAGTTGTTCAACAGTCCGGGGGTCTCCGTTGTGGTATTTTAGGCTTCATAATGCGCCACACATTTTCAATGGGAGACAGGTCTGGACTACAGGCAGGCCAGTCTAGTACCCGCACTCTTTTACTATGAAGCCACGTTGATGTAACACGTGGCTTGGCATTGTCTTGCTGAAATAAGCAGGGGCGTCCATGGTAACGTTGCTTGGATGGCAACATATGTTGCTCCAAAACCTGTATGTACCTTTCAGCATTAATGGCGCCTTCACAGATGTGTAAGTTACCCATGCCTTGGGCACTAATACACCCCCAAACCATCACACATGCTGGCTTTTCAACCCTCGCTCGATCCTTGTTTGTGAATGACTGAGCATTTCATGGAATCTACTTTTATACCCAATCATGGCACCCACCTGTTCCCAATTTGCCTGTTCACCTGTGGGATGTTCCAAGTAAGTGTTTGATGAGCATTCCTCAACTTTATCAGTATTTATTGCCACCTTTCCCAACTTCTTTGTCACGTGTTGCTGGCATCAAATTCTAAAGTTAATGATTATTTGCAAAAAAAAAAAAAAAGTTTATCAGTTTGAACATCAAATATGTTGTCTTTGTAGCATATTCAACTGAATATGGCTTGAAAATGATTTGCAAATCATTGTATTCCGTTTATATTTACATCTAACACAATTTCCCAACTCATATGGAAATGGGGTTTGTACTTGTAGTTTCTTGTACTACTTGCAGTATTGTACTTGTAGTTTTTTCTTAGTTGCAGTACTTGTAGTTTGTTGTCAATCTAGTACTTGAAGTAGTGTACTCGTAGTTTCTTGTACTTGTAGTGCTTGTCATAGTGTACTTATAGTTTATTGTACTTGTAGTACTTGTAAATGTGTAGTTGTAGTTTCTTGTACTACTTGTAGTAGTGTACTTGTAGTGTTTTCTTAGTTACAGTACTTGTAGTAGTGTACTTGAAGTTTCTTATAGTTGGTCAGCAACGTTGCAAACATGTCAGGAAGGATTTTGTGAGAGAAACATTACGCAACAGAATGTCTGCACCTCCATGTTTGACACATTCAACATTTCTCTGCAAATAAACATGTCCAAACCTCCATTTTGTAGTCATGTGACCTCAACACATTCTCCGTGTCGCCTTGTGTGACTCATTCAGCATTCTTGAGCACTGCAGGATGTCAATCCCTTACAGAAAAGTGCGTTACTAATGCTTTTCTTGCTGACTGTGCTCCCAACTCCATTGACATTTTTAAGGAGTTCCTCCCTTGGAATTTTGGGCTGCTCCCTCACCTTCCTCACAATCATTCTTAGCCCACCATGAGGAATCCTGCATGGAGCTCCAGAGTGAGGGTGATTGACTGTTATCTCGTATTTCTTACATTTATCAATTACTGCACCAATTGTACTCTCTTTCTCATCAAGATTTGTGTTGACAGTCGTTTTGTCCATTCAAGTCTTGTGCAGGTCTCCACTCTTGTCCCTGAAGTCCTTTGACAGCTCTTTGGTCTTGCCCATGGTGGTGGAAAGGTTTGAATGGTAAAACAGTGTTTGAGTGACAGGTGTCTTTTATACACAAATTAATTGAAATTAGGAGTACTGTTACGACCCAGGCCTTGTGGGTGGGGCTTAGTGTTCAGTTCTCTCCCTTGTGTTAGCGAGCAAGGGCTCTGATTTCTTGCCTGCTTGGTTGCTCTTCTCTCTCTCTCTCTCTCTCTCTCGGTTTGCAGGTGCCACACCTGCACCTGGTTTCGCTAATTGGAGGGAAGGAATTTCAGCTGGTAGCTCCAGGAGTCCACTCTCTGCTCCCCAGCCAACAGCCTCCAGTTTTGTTTTTGGCACATTTTCTATTTCTATCTTGCCGATTGTATTGTACCATATGTCCCGGCAAAAAATCTGCGTTCAAAGAACTCCGGCTTATTAGTGATTCCCAGAGCCCAAAAAAAGTCTGCGGGCTATAGAGCGTTTTCTATTCGGGCTCCAGTACTATGGAATGCCCTCCCGGTAACAGTTAGAGATGCTACCTCAGTAGAAGCATTTAAGCCCCATCTTAAAACTAATTTGTATACTCTAGCCTTTAAATAGACCCCCTTTTTAGACCAGTTGATCTGCTGTTTCTTTTCTTTTCTGCTCTGCACCCCTCTCCCTTGTGGTCCCGGGGTGGACCGCTCGCCTGTGCATCGGTTGGGGACATCTCTGCGCTGCTGACCCGTCTCCGCTCGGGATGGTTTCCTGCTGGCCCCACTATGGACTGGACTCTCACTATTATGTTAGATCCACTATGGACTGGACTTTCACAATATTATGCTAGACCCACTCGACGTCCATTGCATCCGGACTCCCCTAGAAAGAGAGAGGGGAGGGGGGTGGGGGGCGTGGGGGGGGGGGGGGGGTGTCACCCACATTTGCGGTCCTCTCCATGGTTTCTCATAGTCATTCACATTGACATCCCACTGGGTTGTGAGTTTTTCTTTGCCCTTATGCGGGATCTGAACCGAGTGTTGTGGCTTGTGCAGCCCTTTGAGACACTTGTGATTTAGGGCTATATAAATAAACATTGATTGATTGATTTGTTTGCTTTGGAAATGTATGTTAGTTTTGTCATACTATTTTGTTGTTATATGAAATATTATTTTGTACACATTTAACTTTAGTCGTTGCCGCCCAAAGCCAGCCGTAACAAGCGGGGACTCGTCTTAAACAACCCGTGTTTTTCAGTTGCCGTGGTTAATTTGTAATCCGGTTTTGGTGCATGGTATCAGCTCTTTGAGTGGTTTGTAAAGTCTTAGTGGAGCTGGCCGTGCATTTTTGATTGGCGTGTTAGAGGGTTTTACCTGTGACATCTTATACCTTAGATAGGTCACGCGTTCTTAGGGGATCGTGCTGAACTTTAAGTGCAGATCACTTTTTGTCCATGATTTTGGGCAGCTGCAGCTGTTATCAAGACCCAGAAGGTACGTCTATTTCTTCTAATGTGCACTGAAAGTAAAGTAGGCTTTACAGTGTTTCTCAATGATGTGCATTAGTGTGGAAGTTAAAGTACCAGTAGAGTGGAAAAACAAGTTGTCTCTACATTAGGGATGTCCGATAATATCGACCGATAAATGCTTTAAAATGTAATATCGGAAATTATCAGTATCGGTTTTTTTTATTATCGGTATCGTTTTTTCTTATTATTATTAAATCAACATAAAAAACACAAGATACACTTACAATTAGTGCACCAACCCAAAAAACCTCCCTCCCCCATTTACACTCATTCACACAAAAGGGTTGTTTCTTTCTGTTATTAATATTCTGGTTCCTACATTATATATCAATATATATCAATGCAGTCTGCAAGGGATACAGTCCGTAAGCACACATGATTGTGTGTGCTGCTGGTCCACTAATAGTACTAGCATTTAACAGTTAATTTTACTAATTTTCATTAATTACTAGTTTCTATGTAACTGTTTTTATATTGTTTTACTTTCTTTTTTATTCAAGAAAATATTTTTAATTTATTTATCTTATTTTATTATTATTTTTTAAAAGTACCTTATCTTCACCATACCTGGTTGTCCAAATTAGGCATAATAATGTGTTAATTCCACGACTGCTTATATCGGTTGATATCGGTATCGGTAATTAAAGAGTTAGACAATATCGGAATATCGGATATCGGCAAAGAGCCATTATTGGACGTCCCTACTCTACATTGAAGCTACTATCATATATGATTTGACACCTAAAGACATCCAATGTTTCCGAATAAACAGATATGATCAAAATAGTATCAATCTATCAAAATAGTATCATCCAATGTTTCTGAATAAACAGATATGATCAAAATAGTATCAATCTCACAGAGATTCCTGAGCCATTTTGAGAGATAATGAGGAAGCTAGTCACATGATCGCGTGAGGAACCCAAGAACCCTTCCCCATCAACAATGCTAATCAAGAAGACTTTGTGAGAGCCAACAACTATTACATTTGGAAAAAATATGATCCAGGACCTTATAATTTGGAAGCCGAACACAGAGGATGAGCAATAACTATTAGAAGCCAACTGCTACCCGGATGCAGCTTTATTGTGACACGATAGCATCCGCAGCATTGCTAGGTGTTAAACATACAAGCAATAACAAACCAGAATAAAACAAACACTTACTGTAATATTTCCACTCTCGCTGGAATGCCGGCTGACGGGACGCTCACATAAATCCATCTAGATGAATTAATTGAAATCCTCACGAAGGGTGAATAAAATAGTTCCTGCAGGAAGGGTCTTTTTGTGTCTTTGTGGCCACCTTGGTGACGTCAAAGTCGACCAGCCTCTCGGTCCATGGCCCCAATCATCTACTACCAGGTGTCAGCTGCATGAATTATAATCTAGAATTTACTTTTAGCAAGTTTGAGACAAAGCAGAAGTAGCCGCCAGCTTAGTGTGTCAACAACAGTAGCTTAAGTTAGCATTAGCTCACTGCTATCAATGTGCCGCTAAAAGTCTGTCTGCGTTGGCGCTAATAACAATATCACTCACATTTGGTACATTTTTAGGTCACGACATGTAAGTGGAATATTGTTGGCAGTTTCTGGATGTCTTTAGAGAGTATAATGAGCGCAACAGAGGACCCTCGATCTGTTGAGTCAATTGTTAGCTATTTATTCATGATTTTGAATGCAGAAAAAAAGCCAAGCATATGTGTTCTTGTCTTATACAAACCCCGTTTCCATATGAGTTGGGAAATTGTGTTAGATGTAAATATAAACGGAATACAATGATTTGAAAATCATTTTCAACCCATATTTAGTTGAATGCACTACAAAGACAACATATTTGATGTTCAAACTGATAAACATTTTTTTTTTTGCAAATAATCATTAACTTTAGAATTTGATGCCAGCAACACGTGACAAAGAAGTTGGGAAAGGTGGCAATAAATACTGATAAAGTTGAGGAATGATCATCAAACACTTATTTGGAACATCCCACAGGTGAACAGGCAAATTGGGAACAGGTGGGTGCCATGATTGGGTATAAAAGTAGATTCCATGAAATGATCAGTCATTCACAAACAAGGATGGGGCGAGGGTCACCACTTTGTCAACAAATGCGTGAGCAAATTGTTGAACAGTTTAAGAAAAACCTTTCTCAACCAGCTATTGCAAGGAATTTAGGGAATTCACCATCTACGGTCCGTAATATCATCAAAGGGTTTAGAGAATCTGGAGAAATCACTGCACGTAAGCAGCTAAACCCGTGACCTTCGATCCCTCAGGCTGTACTGCATCAACAAGCAACATCAGTGTGTAAAGGATATCACCACATGGGCTCAGGAACACTTCAGAAACCCACTGTCAGTAACTACAGTTTGTCGCTACATCTGTAAGTGCAAGTTAAAACCCTCCTATGCAAGGCGAAAACTGAACACCCAGAAACGCCGTCGGCTTCGCTAGGCCTGAGCTCATCTAAGATGGGCTGATACAAAGTGGAAAAGTGTTCTGTGGTCTGACGAGTCCACATTTCAAATTGTTTTTGGAAACTGTGGACGTCGTGTCCTCCGGACCAAAGAGGAAAAGAACCATCCGGATTGTTATAGGCGCAAAGTTGAAGAGCCAGGATCTGTGATGGTATGGGGGTGTATTAGTGCCCAAGACATGGGTAACTTACACATCTGTGAAGGCGCCATTAATGCTGAAAGGTACATACAGGTTTTGGAGCAACATATGTTGCCATCCAAGCAACGTTACCATGGACGCCCCTGCTTATTTCAGCTAGACAATCCCAAGCCACGTGTTACATCAACGTGGCTTCATAGTAAAAGAGTGCGGGTACTAGACTGGCCTGCCTGTAGTCCAGACCTGTCTCCCATTGAAAATGTGTGGCACATTATGAAGCCTAAAATACCACAACGGAGACCCCCGGACTGTTGAACAACTTAAGCTGTACATCAAGCAAGAATGGGAAAGAATTCCACCTGAGAAGCTTAAAAAATGTGTCTCCTCAGTTCCCAAAAGTTTACTGAGTGTTGTTAAAAGGAAAGGCCATGTAACACAGTGGTGAACATGCCCTTTCCCAACTACTATGGCACGTGTTGCAGCCATGAAATTCTAAGTTAATTATTATTTGCAAAAAAAAAATAAAGTTTATGAGTTTGTACATCAAATATGTTGTCGTTGTAGTGCATTCAAATGAATATGGGTTGAAAAGGATTTGCAAATCATTGTATTCTGTTTATATTTACATCTAACACAATTTCCCAACTCATATGGAAACAGGGTTTGTATAAGGATTGTGAATGATAAACAGCACATCCTTTCTTTGCGTATTTCCGGTATGACTGATCTGATACTATGGTCAGAGTGCAGAAAAGTTACTACATTGACGTAGAAGCTACGTAAATTGGTGAAGATATTTGTGGCATTTTGTGATGTTTAATCGGTGTTTTCACATTCTTTGCGGATTGTAAATACAATTGGATATGGTTAGATATTCAATGAAACACAATTAAGCATACAAAGTCAACTTATTTTTTCAATATACTGGTACTGTAAGTGCGGGTTGCAGCTTCCCTTTTCACTACTTTGGCTTGGGAGTGCGCCGTGGATACGCTTGTTTGCCAGCTTGCTGGTTGTGTATGTGTGCGGTCTGTATCTAACGCATACATTGCCAGGCTTCCCGAAGACTTGGGTTGAGTTTGTAAGGTTTTTGGCTAGGTAGCTAGTGGGATTTCCTCGTCTTTGTGTTGGTCTACATTCAGCAAACACTTAAGCTTCTGTAGGCTTTTGTATTTGTGTTTATCATGGATGAAGTAGTGGAGTTTGTTGAAATGACCGTGTGAGCATGGTTTAGACCAGTGGTCCCCAACCTTTTTGTAACTGCGGACCGGTCAACGCTTGAAAATTTGTCCCACGGACAATTGAAAAAAAATAAATAAATAAATAAAAAAAATAAAAAAATTGTTGTCATAAAAAAATACAATTATGTGTGCTTACGGACTGTATACCTGCAGACTGTATTGATCTATATAGACATATAATGTAGGAACCAGAAATAATAATAACAGAAAGAAACAACCCTTTTTGGGTTGGTGCACTAATTGTAAGTGTATCTTGTGTTTTTTATGTTGATTTAGTAAAAAAATAAAAATAAAAAATAAAAAATATTTTTTATTTTTTAATACTTGTGCGGCCCGGTACCAATCGATCCACGGACAGGTACCGGGCCGTGGCCCGGTGGTTGGGGACCACTGGTTTAGACGACTGCAGTAGGAGACAGTTAATTGAGATTGCCGAGTACTATAAAGCAGATTTTAAAGACACAAAGAAACAAACACATTGAAAAACCAATTACTTCAAAGTGGCCTTCGCAAGGCAAAAAAGCATAGAGCAGATGTAGCTTCACCTTTAGGTGTCATTGGTTTAAGTTTTGAATGGCAGAAAGAATTGCTTTAATGGAGAAAATGGGAGTACAGCAGGAGCAGAAAAGTGAAAAAAAAGCAGGATTTGGAAAATGCTAAGCTTAAACGACAGAAAATTGAGTTAGCGAGACAGGGCAGTCTTGGGCATAGCTCAACTGGATATCAGCACACATCGGGAGAGCGAGCAGAAAATAATGAACTATCTTTATTTGAGGCTTGTTCCTAAGTTTAATAAGAAAGACCCTAAAACTTTTTTTTCTCTACTTGAGAGTTTAGCAGAGGCTCATGGCTAGTCCGAGGCTACGTGTGTTAATGCTACAGAATGTTTTTGGAGGGAAAGTGCAGCAGGCGTTTTCAGCATTGAGTAGTGCTGACAGGGGCACATATCTTGAAGTTAAAGCAGCAGTGCTTAAAGCAGACAAGTTGGTGCAGAGGTGTATAGGCAACAATTTCGTAGTTGGAAACGTGGAGATATCGCACACTTGCAGTTTATGCTTGATTTGGTTACACATATTGATAGCAGGTGTTGGTTAGCTGGTGTTAAAAATTTTACGACTTATAGGAGCTTATACTGCTGGAGCAGTTAAAGCATTCTGTTTCTGAGCATATTTCAGTATTTATTGGTGAATGTGGAGTTAAAACTGTTGCAGACGCTGCTGCACTGGCCGATGATAATTATCTGAGACATTTTAGGAACAATAATGCTGGTTTAGGTGCTTCTGACACTAAGCATCATTTTACAAACCCTGTTTCCATATGAGTTGGGAAATTGTGTTAGATGTAAATATAAACGGAATACAATGATTTGCAAATCCTTTTCAACCCATATTCAATTGAATGCACTACAAAGACAAGATATTTGATGTTTAAACTCATAAACTTAATTTTTTTTTTGCAAATAATAATTAACTTAGAATTTCATGGCTGCAACACGTGCCAAAGTAGTTGGGAAAGGGCATGTTCACCACTGTGTTACATGGCCTTTCCTTTTAACAACACTCAGTAAACGTTTGGGAACTGAGGAGAAACATTTTTTTAAGCTTCTCAGGTGGAATTCTTTCCCATTCTTGCTTGATGTACAGCTTAAGTTGTTCAACAGTCCGGGGGTCTCCGTTGTGGTATTTTAGGCTTCATAATGCGCCACACATTTTCAATGGGAGACAGGTCTGGACTACACGCAGGCCAGTCTAGTACCCGCACTCTTTTACTATGAAGCCACGTTGATGTAACACGTGGCTTGGCATTGTCTTGCTGAAATAAGCAGGGGCGTCCATGGTAACATTGCTTGGAGGGCAACATATGTTGCTCCAAAACCTGTATGTACCTTTCAGCATTAATGGCGCCTTCACAGATGTGTAAGTTACCCATGCCTTGGGCACTAATACACCCCCATACCATCACAGATACTGGCTTTTCAACTTTGCGCCTATAACAATTCGGATGGTTCTTTTCTTCTTTGGTCCGGAAGACACGACGTCCACAGTTTCCAAAAACAATTTGAAATGTGGACTCGTCAGACCACAGAACACTTTTCCACTTTGTATCAGTCCATCTTAGATGAGCTCAGGCCCAGCGAAGCCGACGGCGTTTCTGGGTGTTGTTGATAAACGGTTTTCGCCTTGCATAGGAGAGTTTTAACTTGCACTTACAGATGTAGCAGCCAACTGTAGTTACTGACAGTGGGTTTCTGAAGTGTTCCTGAGCCCATGTGGTGATATCCTTTACACACTGATGTCACTTGTTGATGCAGTACAGCCTGAGGGATCGAAGGTCATGGGCTTAGCTGCTTACATGCAGTGATTTCTCCAGATTCTCTGAACCCTTTGATGATATTACGGACCGTAGATGGTGAAATCCCTAAATTCCTTGCAATAGCTGGTTGAGAAAGGTTTTTCTTAAACTGTTCAACAATTTGCTCACGCATTTGTTGACAAAGTGGTGACCCTCGCCCCATCCTTGTTTGTGAATGACTGAGCATTTCATGGAATCTACTTTTATACCAAATCATGGCACCCACCTGTTCCCAATTTGCCTGTTCACCCGTGGGATGTTCCAAATAAGTGTTTGATGAGCATTCCTCAACTTTATCAGTATTTATTGCCACCTTTCCCAACTTCTTTGTCACGTGTTGCTGGCATCAAATTCTAAATGTAATGATTATTTGCAAAAAAAAAATGTTTATCAATTTGAACATCAAATATGTTGTCTTTGTAGCATATTCAACTGAATATGGGTTAAAAATGCTTTGCAAATCATTGTATTCCGTTTATATTTATATTCAACACATGTTCCAAACTCATATGGAAACGGGGTTTGTACGAAAATACACCATAAGTGGGGGTTAAAACCGGTCGTCTTTTACGTGATCTTGAGAACGTGTGGAGTTAGTCACAAGAGTGGACGTTGGAAAAGTGGCTGCTCTGCAATTGTATCTCGTTCTAATCAGGTTTCACCAACTCGTAAACCGGTCACGTGTACTGTGTCTGTCCGGGTTCCCACAGTGGCAAAAGTGATGCCAGACAAAGTCTTTTTTACCGTTCATTACAGAGGGGTGTGTGCATCCTTGATCGGCAGGAGTGTGCATGTTAAAATGTAGCGTGACACACTTGATTAATTTTTCTGCGTTGCCGTTTTCAGGTCAAATTTCGACTGTGAGTTAAGTTTTGAATGTGGCACATCATAAAACAGTACTGCATTGTGATTTCTTTCAGGGTGAAGTGACCATAGGAGTGTGTCCAGCATTGCCAGTGGATGGGGTCAATATGATTTGGGGTAATGCTATTGCGGGTCTGCGCTGACATTTCGCCTCCAGCCCAGGTGTCCACTGTTCCTGTGGTATGTAGTGTGCCTGATGAAAATGATATGCAGGTTCCTGAAGCCTTTAGCGTATGTTACACGTTGAAAGAAATTGAGCGATAAGAATGAGGAAAGTTCTGGATGTTTTTGATTGTGATGTTTCAGTGCCTGTTTTTCCCCAGTCGATGCCTCGCGACGATCTGGTGAACAGCAGAAGTCTGATTTCACTTTAAGACAACTCTTGGATTTGGTTTGTTGTCCTTCTGAGTTTAGAGATCTTTCTCACTGTTATTTTCTGTACAATAATGCATTGATGAGAAAATGGACACCTCAGAGGGTTTTGTGGGTGATCCTGTGAACCAGGTGGTGCCTTTTTACAGTTTTGTGATGCTGTTACAGATTTCTCACAACCAGAGCAGCCATCTTGGGGTCAGGACAATTTATGATCAGGTTAAGGTATTTCTTTTGGCCTCTTCTGACATGTCAGGTGACTCGTAAGCCAAATCAAACTGCACAACCAGTGCCACTTAGTCCTATACCAGGTATTGGGCAGCCATTTGAGCATTTGAATATAGATTGTGTGGGTCCGCTGCCACCGGCTAGGTCTGGTACACAGTATTTGTTAACCGTAATGTCCCAGAGTTGCTTTTGCACAGTATCCATCCATCCATTTTCTACCGCTTGTCCCTCTCGGGTATTACAACTAAAAATGTAGTGCGTGCTTTGTCAGTTTTATTTTAGTATTTAGTTTGCCTCGGGTTCTTTAAACAGATAAAATATCCATTTTTTTTGCTCCAAATTGTTTGCACAAGTTGTAAAACAGTTAAAAATAAAAAAAAATGACGTGTCTTCTGCTTACCATGCGCAAAGTCAAAGTGCTTTAGAAAGGTTTCATCAAAAGCTCAAGTCCATTTTGCGTTCTTTTTGTGTCCAGATGAAAGGTGACTGGGAGGAAGCCCTAGCGTGGTTCTTGTTGTTGGCCGCACAGGAAGCGGTCCAGGAGAGTAGAGGGTTTAGTCCATACTTGCCAACCTTGAGACCTCCGATTTTGGGAGGTGAGGATGTGGGGGGCATGGTCGGGGGTGGGGCGGGGGCGTGGTCGGGGCGTGGTTGGGGGCGTGGTTAAGAGGGGAGGAGTATATTTACAGCTAGATATATATATATATATATATATATATATATATATATATATATATGAAATACTTGACTTTCAGTGAATTCTAGCTATATATATATATATATATATATATATATATATATATATATATATATATATATAAGAGAAATACTTTAATTTCAGTGTTCATTTATTTACACATATACACACACATAACACTCATCTACTCATTGTTGAGTTAAGGGTTGAATTGTCCATCCTTGTTCTATTCTCTGTCACTATTTTTCTAACCATGCTGAACACCCTCTCTGATGATGCATTCTGCTTCGTCTCCTTGTTGTGTGCGCAGTTGTGCACTGCACTCTCTAAAAGCCCTAGATGTTAATGTCACATATGCATGTACAGTAGATGGCAGTATTGTCCTGTTTAAGAGTATCACAACATTGCTGTTTACGGCAGACGAACTGCTTTACGGTAGACAAAAACGTGACTGCTGTTGTTGTGTGTTGTTGCCGCGCTGGGAGGACGTTAATGAAACTGCCTAACAATAAACCCACATAAGAAACCAAGAACTCGCCCTCGACCATTCTACAGTTATAACGTGATTGGGCAGGCATGCTGTTTATATTGTGGGAAAGCGGACGTGAAAACAGGCTGTCGACACGTCACTCAGGTCTGCCTGAATTTCGGGAGATTTTCGGGAGAAATTTTGTCCCGGGAGGTTTTCGGGAGAGGCGCTGAATTTCGAGAGTCTCCCGGAAAATCCGGGAGGGTTGGCAAGTATGGTTTAGTCCTAATGACCTGGTGTTCAGTCATAGTTCGTGGTCTGCTGGCGCTGTTGCAGCTCAACTAGGAAAGGCCGTACCCTTCAAATAACTTGATTGATTTTGTTATATAGGTTCGTAGTGTATAAAGCTCAGCAGGTGGCCGAGAAGTGTGTTGCTGTAGTTCAGGGTAAAATGAAAAAAGCAGTATGATAAGCATTCTGTGTACAGGGAGTTTATTCCTGGTGACCAGGTGCTTGCTCTGTTGCCCTTAGTTACATCACCATTTCAGGCTAAGTTTTCTGGGCCGTAAAGATGCTGTCGGACCTCAACTATCTCATATCCCCACTTCTGACATAGGTCAAAAGTGTTCAGGTCGCCTCCTCTCCTTCACGTTTGCAAGCAAGGGCTCTGTGTTCCTGCCTGCTTGGTTGCTCTTCTCTCGCTCCCTCTTGGTTTGCAGATCCCACACCTGCAGGTGGTTTCGCTAATTGGAGAGAAGGAAGGAATATCCGCTCAGAGCTCCAGGATTCCTATCCCTGCTAATTGTCTGCTCTGCTTGTTCTTTCCTGGCTGATGGCTGGGGGCCTTGTTCCAGTCATGTTTTTGGCACATTCATTTGCTTTGGACATATATGTTAATTTTGTCTTTTGTTATATCAAATATTATTTTGCACACATTTAACTTCAGTCTCATTTCCTCCTTTGTTGCTGCGGCCCAGACTCAGCCGTAACAAGTACTTTCATGATTAATCATGTCTGTGTAAGGAGGTAAACTTACAAAATCAGATCAAATAGTTACTTTCTCTACTGTACATGCAGGGGCAAAAAAAAGGAAATAACTAAGAATGGAAGATAAAGAGAGAAGGATGAAAGGAAATGTATCATGATATTCATTTCTTTTTTTGACAAAAAACATGGAGTTTTGAACCAGTTCATGGTGTTTGTCATTGATGTGAACTTGTGTGACCTGTGTACTAACCTGTGGCGAACAGCATGAAGGCAACAGGGCCGTAGAATCGCCACCTGGTGCCGATGCACACGGCCACCAGAGCCACCAGGAAGGACATCAGCACTAGGGCCCCGCCCCCTAACAACAGTGCTAGCGTGACAATCTGCCAGTCTGGAAAAGAGATGACACATGTAAACGAAGGAAATAACGGTTAGCTAAAACAGTGTTTTTCAACCTTTTTGGAGCCAAGGCACATTTTTGTTCATTGAAAAAAATGCGGAGGCACACCGCCAGCAGAAAACATAAAAAATGTAAACTCGGTAGTTGATATTGACAGTAAAAAGTCATTGTTGCAATTGTTGGATATGAATTCAAACCATAAACAATCATGCTATAGCTCTTGTCTCAAAGTAAGTGTCACGACCTGTCACATCACGCTGTGACTTACTTGGAGTTGTTTGGTGTTTTCCTGTGTGTAATATTTTAGTTCTTGTGTTGCGCTCCTATTTTGGTAAATTTTCCTGTTTTGTTGGTATTTTCCTGTAGCAGTTTCATGTCTTCCTTTGAGCACTATTCCCCGCACCTGCTTTGTTTTAGCAATCAAGACAATTTCAGTAGTGCGGACGCAATCCTTCTTTGTGTGAAAATTGTTGATTCTCATGTCATGTACGAATGTACTTTGTGGACGCCGTCTGCTCCACACGCTGTAAGTCTTTGCTGTCGTCCAGCATTCTGTTTTTGTTTACTTTGTAGCCAGTTCAGTTTTAGTTTTGTTTTTCATAGCCATCCCTAAGCTTCAATGCCTTTTTAGGGGCACTCGCCTTCTGTTTATTTTTGCTTTAAGCATTAGATACGACGTTTACAAAGCAATTAGCTACCTGCTTCCACCTACTGATATGGAAGAGTATTACACGGTAACTCTGCCGAGCTCTAGACAGCACCGACACTTGCAAATTATAATTACTGGTTGGCATAAAATATTTTTAACCCAAATAGGTGAAAATACATAATCTCCCACAGCACACCAGACTGTATCTCACGGCACACTAGCACAGTGGTTGAAAAACACTGAGCTAAAACACTAATTACATTTTCTGAATCAAACGCTCTTTTAGCCTAACCTAAGCACTGTTCAGGTACTAGGACACAATTTAAATTCTCACGCAAATTCACAACTCATTTGCAATTTTTTTGTAAATATCAGCCTCCTAGATTTTGTGCTTAAGAGGCTTGCTTGAAAAGAACAAATTAAACTAGAGATACAATTTTAAAATTTCATTTTCAAGACCCCAAAAATGATTTATTTTTTTTGCCATACCTAACATGCTTGCAAAATGTGGGGTTTTCATGCATGTTAATGCCCTCAAAATGACGGAATAATAAAATTAAACAGAGCAATTTCAATAGAGCCCTTGCAGTGGTCTGCATCGCACCTGCGGTGCTTGCTCCGCTGCTCGGGCTCCAATTAGTTTTCCCTGCATATACAAGGTCTACAGTACATGGTTGATGATATTGAAGTAAATACTTTGATGGTTACTGTAGCTTTAAATCTCTACACATATTGTAGCTATATTTAGCGAGTATTTAGGCCCCAGGTTTGTCAAAAACGACTAGCAACAAATTTGGTGACTTTTTCTGGTTTTTCATTTGACACTTTTGGAGTCTAATATGATAGTGTTTATCCCCCATCTAAAAAATGTTCTCAGGCAGTGTTTGGAAAATTACTATTAAAAATGTATTATAGTGGTCACTTTGTCAAAAATGTAATTAAATTACTAAGGGAATTACCGTATTTTCCGGACCATAGGGCGCACCGGATTATAAGGGGCACTGCCGATGAATGGTCTATTTTCGATCTTTTTTCATACAAAAGCGCACCGGATTATAGGGCGCATTAAAGGAGTCATATTATTTATTTATTTTTTTCTACATTGAAAACACTTCCTTGTGGTCTACATAACATGTAATGGTGGTTCTTTGGTCAAAATATTGCATAGATTATGTTTTACGGATTATCTTCAAGTCGCTTTCTGACAGTCGCTTCAGGATGCGCCGTTTTGTGGGTGGTCTTATTTACGTGTCTCACCTTCGACGGATCTTTGTTGTAGCGGTGTAGCGTGCAAGGACGGAAGTGGAAGAAGTGTCAAAAGATAGAGCTAACTGTTTTAATGACATTAAGACTTAACTTAAATCAATAACGGAGCAGCATCTCCTCATCCATGGCTCACTAGTGCAATAACGCCTGAAATGTGTCCCGTGAAAAACCCGCCGACCGGAACTCTCTAATAACTAAAGTTCCTTGGGTGAATAATGTCCACTCACTATACCAATATGTTTTAGCGCTTTCATCGCAAGTTTACTGACAGATATAAGTAGGGATGATGTTCGAAATCGGTTCTCCCGGTTGTTCGATAAAGAAAAGAACCGATTCCATGGACTCAAATCCCTTCCGGTTCCCATTATCGAGTCCACAATAGTAAATAAAAAGAGTTGGTTCTTTATTCGAATCCCTGGGAACGAATCCCTTCCCACGTACAGGAAATGCCCTGTGGGACCTGCAATGTTATGCCCATTTTATTGTAGACTCTAACTGACACCATTAGTTTGGGCACTTCCGGGTTGAGACAATTCAGAAGTAGACAAGTTGTGTTAGCTCTTACAAGCCTTGGAAAAGATAAGTCTGTAAGTAAACTGTTTAACTTGTTTATGTAACTCAATATTAAGGTGGAAAGTGGTTAAGTTTGATACTAAGATGTTTATTGAAAAACGATTTTTGTGCACTGTTTCAATGGATGTTTTGAGGACTTAAAATGGCTGCCAGTCGTATATTTCCACCATCGAACTAGTTTCAACACTCAGAAGTATTTGTTTGATGATACTACTGTATATTTGTGTGAAGCTAATATTTACATATTGTGTATTACATTTCAGTATGTTAATTGAATCACATAGCTTATACATTTGTCATTGTGTGTATTTCAGTTAAAAAAAAAAAATAACAGTCCAGTGCAAGACAAAAGTAAAGATAGGAAAAGACAACGCAAGATCAACAACAATAAAGAGCCTAAATGGATTAATCTGCTTTGGATTGTTTGTTAGCTTTCTGCCAAGCTGTACAACCTCAACACGTATAGTGAGGGTCGAACAGGCAATATGCAATTATTGCCAGGCTTCGCTCTCATGTAAGGGGGGAAGAATTGTTGATTGATGACTGTGGTGTTCTTAGTGTCATAGTGTGTGTAGTTAGTATGTTCCAATAGCAGCAGAAGTGCACTTTTTGGAGAGCTGTATTATTCTCAGTTTTGTGCCCTAGGGACTGATTTTATTTAACACTATATTATTATTTATACACCTATAGTGATCACAGAGACAGGTTGTTTTTGTGTTACTGTATATGTTTGTTTTTCTGAAAAATCCCACTTAATATACTTTGGGTAACAAAAGTCAATTTTTTTTATTTTTTTTTAGGGGGTTAACAGTCAATATTTTTTTTCTTTTTTTTTTTCTTATAAAATAAAAGTGAGCTTTTGTTAAACCAAATATTGTGTTTTTTTGTTTGTGTTTTTTTTCCATATACAACAACCTATCTGGATTCGATAAGAGAATCGATAAGGAATCGGTTCGATAAGAGGATTCGATAATGGGCTCGAACTCGATAATTTCCTATCAAACATCATCCCTAGATATAAGTAATAACTCTACACTACTTTATATTAGAAATGTCAACAGCGGAGGATGAATGCCCCATAAGAAGAAGATAGAGAAAAAGAAAACTACGACTTATCGACTGCGGTGTCGGCACAGACTACAAAGGCAGACGCGCACAATTTTTCAGGACTTATGCAGATCCCAAATACAGATCAGCAGGTACCAGAAGGTAAGAAAAGTTGCTTTTGCATAATATTGCGAAACAAACCACCAGATAATATGTCTTACCTTATACACACACCATAATAATACTCGTATGTTGAAGTAACAGACTACAAAGGCGGACGCGCGCAATTTTTAAGGACTTATGCAGATCCCAAATACAGATCAGCAGGTACCAGAAGATAAGAAAAGTTGCTTTTGCATAATATTGCGAAACAAACCGCCAGATAATATGTCTTACCTTATACACACACCATAATAATACTCGTATGTTGAAGTAACAGACTACAAAGGCGGACGCGTGCAATTTTTCAGGACTTATGCAGATCCCAAATACAGATCAGCAGGTACCAGAAGGTAAGAAAAGTTGCTTTTGCATAATATTACGAAACAAACCGCCAGATAATATGTCTTACCATATACACACACCATAATCATACTTGTATGTTGAAGTACAGTACAATCCATTAAACGGTGCGGCTTCATAGCTTACCAAAGTCGTACTAAAACATTTTGATAGATTTTCGAGCGCTGTGTGTAATGATCTTTATTTTCAATGGAACATATAAAATGTTGGTGTTGTTTACTTGAGTCATATTGCAGTCTACATGTACAGTATCTCTTGTGTGTGACTGCCATCATATTGCAGTCTACACGTATGTCTTATGTTTGACTGGTCACAATTATCATTTCACCATGTACCAAATAAAATAGCTTCGAGGTCGGTAAGCAAAACCAGAATTATTTCGTACATTAGGCGCACTGTCGAGTTTTGAAGAAAAAAAAAAAGATTTTATGTGCTCTTTAATAAATATAATTAATTACTCTGAAGTAATTATTGCATTACTTTACAAAAAAAACAACTTTAAATATCTGACATATATACAGTTGAGATGTTGCATGAGACCAGAGTGTGCATATGTGCCTGAAAAGGCAATGCTTGTTGCTAAGTGACATGTGACGTCAGGGCCCAGACAGTGCAGCATTCGCTCAGCTGTGTTTGTTAGCTCAGACTCGTAGTGACGTCAGCTCTGTTCAATATTTTAAATGGATTGTTTTAGAGTTCGTTAATAAAAATATTGAATTTGCTTTGATGTCTGTAGTTTCCTTACACTCCAACGGGGTATTGTATGATTGAAGCTTGTCACTTCAATCATTGATTTGTTGTTCATTATTCCCTCAAATGAGCAGTGTGTATGTGTGCGTGTTCTTATGTGTGTTGTTTGCTGTGTGATGTTGCCTCCTAATTGATATCAAGTTCATTTTAGTGTGGTGCTGGTTGTTGCATTCATTAGTGAAAAAGGTATTTCCTGCATTGAACTTGAGTTTCTGACACGGTTTTGCTGAAATAAAACCACATCGAAAATAGCGCGCAAGGTTACATCAATCTTCTCGCGAACGGCGTTGTTTTTCGTAGATAAAAGTAATTCATTAGATTACTGGTTGCTAGTAAAAGTGACAGTGTTAGTATAACGCCGTTGTTATAAAAAGCCATTATTCGGAACACTGCTTACAGGCGGCCTTGTCTCGATTGCAACATTAAATAAAACACAAAGAAGCAATAGAAGAAAGTGAATTGGTAATTCTAAAAAAAATTTCAAATATATGTATTCTATGATTACAATTTTTTTTTTAACATTGTCTTGTATTGGCTGTTTGCAACCTCCCCAGATGTCACCAACTTTTCAGAGTGTTGTAAGTAGGGATGTCCGATAATGACTTTTTGCCGATATCCGATATTCCGATATTGTCCAACTCTTTAATTACCGATACCGATATCAACCGATACCGATATCAACCGATATATACAGTCGTGGAATTAACACATTATTATGCCTAATTTGGACAACCAGCTATGGTGAAGATAAGGTACTTTTTAAAAAAAATTAATAAAATAAATACATTAAAAACATTTTCTTGAATAAAAAAGAAAGTAAAACAATATAAAAAACAGTTACATAGAAACTAGTAATTAATGAAAATTAGTAAAATTAACTGTTAAAGGATAGTACTATTAGTGGACCAGCAGCACGCACAATCATGTGTGCTTACGGACTGTATCCCTTGCAGACAGTATTGATATATATCGTAGGAACCAGAATATTAATAACAGAAAGAAACAACCCTTTTGTGTGAATGAGGGGAGGGAGGTTTTCCGGGTTGGTGCACTAATTGTAAGTGTATCTTGTGTTTTTTATGTTGATTTAATAAAAAACAAAAAAACAAAAAAAACGATACCGATAATTTCCGATATTACATTTTAACGCATTTATCGGCCGGCCGATATTATCGGACATCTCTAGTTTTAAGCGTCATCACGCTCTTTCGCCTTTCGCCACCTAAGAACATGAACTAAGCCCTACATAATAAACACGCTTTAGCTTTGTTTGTTGTCAGCTAGTTATAGTAATTTGGCAACGTTTAGCTACTAACGTTAACCGTTAGTAGCTAAAACGTTGCATGCATATTATATCATAACATGACTTGTAAGTGTTCGTTTTTGGGGACTACTTTTGTATATGTGTACGCGCTCCCTGCGAGTGTGTGTGGACGAGACAATCTTGAACACCAGACTCATTCCTAGGGCAAAAGAGAGAGTACGTTTTTCTGGATAAGTATTCTGGAGGTGCACATACTTCAGGTACAAATAAAAGGTAAATGTCATGCATGGTTGCTGTTGGCGTGATACCAGGGTGCAGAGGAAGTAGGAGACGTATTAGCAAGAGGTCCCTATTAAGTACTGTACCAGGCAAAAGTCAGACACAACACAAGTCGCATAGGAACTCACATTGTGTCATACAGAAGATAATAAACCAGCAGTGAAGGAGGGAAAAAAGTGGGACTAAATAAAATTAGTTAATGTGGAACAGGTGTGCTGGCAGGACACAGAACAGAAAGTGAAGGTGCTGCTTACATAAGCAGCAGGACAGGAAATTGTACCATCTATCAATCTATTTTCTGCAACCTATCCCAGCTGCACAACAAGGGAAAATAAAGGAAGTCCAAACTGTCATGTGGGACCATGACAGTAAGACCTCAAATGGTTTATAATTTCACAAAAGTAAATAAGTGGAACTAAGTCTTCTTATGAAAGTTAATTATGTGGGCTCTGTACCGAGGATGTCGTTGTGGCTTGTGCAGCCCTTTGAGACACTTGTGATTTAGGGCTATATAAATAAACATTGATTGATATATAAATAAACATTGAATTATTGTCTTTTTTTTCCATCTTTTAATGAGCAAGCTGTATTAATGGGGCACTGCACTTTTTTTGGAATGTTCCCTATCATTCACAATCTTTTTATGTAAGTATCTTTAAAAGTATTCTAACTCGTAAACAAACGCAAGCAAAGTCAGCTAACAATTAGGCTGATGGGAGTCATGACGTGATTGTGTCTTTCGTGACCATAAAACCCATTAAAAACATCCAAAAAGCATCAATAATACTCAATTTACATTTCGTGACCTGAATATTAACCAAGTATTAGCAATATTGTTAATATAAGCGCTAACGTTAAGTACCTACTTTCAGCGGTGCATTGATCACAGAGGTAACAAGCTTATGTTGATATGATGAGCTGGTGATCTGCTTTCTCGCCTCTAAACTGGTGAAAGTTAATTCCAGATTATGAATCATGCCTGATACATATGGAATGAATATATTTTTGCGTCTGTCACTTTTTTCCTCTTCATCCACTCTGTTCTTGTTATTTCTGGAACTGGATGCATTTTCTACAAACGACCAGCTTGGGTAACCACAGGTTTTTAGGGCTTCCCTCAAATACCTATGTATGCCTATGTATGTTTGGGTTTTCATGGAGGCCCCGGTTTTCTCCAATGTGGACATCACAGTCCAAAAAAGGCAACTTACTGTCTTTGACATCCTCACGTGTAGGGATGTCCGATAATGGCTTTTTGCCGATATCCGATATTCCGATATTGTCTAACTCTTTAATTACCGAAACTCTTAATTACCGATATCGATATCAACCGATACCAATATATACAGTTGTGGAATTAACACATTATTATGCCTAATTTGGACAACCAGGTATGGTGAAGATAAGGTCCTTTAAAAAAAATAAAATACAATAAAATAAGATAAATAAATTAAAAATATTTTCTTGAACCAAAAAGAAAGTAAAGCAATATAAAAACAGTTACTTAGAAACTAGTAATTAATGAAAATGAGTCAAATTAACTGTTAAAGGTTAGTACTATTAGTGGACCAGCAGCACGCACAATCATGTGTGCTTACGGACTGTATCCCTTGCAGACTGTATTGATATATAATGTAGGAACCAGAATATTAATAACAGAAAGAAACAACCCTTTTGTGTGAATGAGTGTAAATGGGGGAGGGAGTTTTTTTGGGTTGGTGCACTAATTGTAAGTGTATCTTGTGTTTTTTATGTTGATTTAATAAAAAAACAAAACGATACCGATAATAAAAAACGGATACCGATAATTTCCGATATTACATTTTAAAGCATTTATCGTCCGATAATATCGGCAGGCCGATATTATCGGACATCTCTACTCACGTGTGAACTAATGTTTTTGTGCTCAATGAAGGCTTGCACTTCTTGGTTTCTGATTGTCACCCATGTGTCATCCACATATCTGTACCAATGACTTGGTGCTGACACTGTAAAAGAGCTCAAAGCTCTCTTTTCCATGTCCTCCATTAAAGGTTTGCTACTATTTGGGATACAGGTGATCCCACGGCACAACCTTGTTTTTGTCGGTAAAACGTTCCCATGAATTGAAAGTGTTAAGGCAAAGTTCCAGCAAAAGGCCAATCTTTTCTGTGTTTAGTATGGATCCGTCCAGTGTTAACCAAATAAATGATGTGTATTCAAGTAAAACATTTTAAAAATGTTTGCGCATGGCATTCTTTTTTTTTTTTAATTGTTTATTTTCTTTTCTTACATTTTTCTATGACAGTCTGACAATAAAATTACAATAGTGTCAAAACATTCTTAAAGTAAAATTAAGTAATTTACGGCGATTAATCAAAATTCAAAATTGTGGTTGTAAAAAATTAATATTTTGAAAAAACGTATTTTATTGTAATATTTGCATTTTGGGGCAGCATTGTGGAACAGGGGTTAGTGCATGTGCCTCACAATACGAAGGTCCTGAGTAGTCCTGGGTTCAATCCCGGGCTCGGGATCTTTCTGTGTGGAGTTTGCATGTTCTCCCCGTGACTGCGTGGGTTCCCTCCGGGTACTCCGGCTTCCTCCCACCTCCAAAGACATGCACCTGGGGATAGGTTGATTGGCAACACTAAATGGGCCCTAGTGTGTGAATGTGAATGTTGTCTGTCTATCTATGTTGGCCCTGTGATGAGGGCGACTTGTCCAGGGTGTACCCCGCCTTCCGCCCGAATGCAGCTGAGATAGGCTCCAGCACCTCCCGCGACCCCAAAAGGGACAAGCGGTAGTAAATGGATGGATGGATGCATTTGCATTTTGTCTGTAGTTAACCCGTAGTTAATTATGATTAATCACAGATAAAAAATGTTGTATCTTTCATAAGTTTACCCTAAACAGATATTTTAATTTTAAGTGTTTAATACTATAAACATGGGACTGGGCAATTTGTAAGATTTATGCAAATATTTGTTCAGTAAACACTATGCTATTTTAAAGACACACACACACGCTCACTGTGACACATGCTCACTTTAAAATCAAAGCTATTTTTAATGACGGTAAAAAAACAGTGTGCCAGTGCAGTCTTCAGCTGGGCTAAGTGTGTAACCACGTTACAAAAGTGCCCTCTCAGTCTTCATAAGAGTCAAAACGTGACTATTTCCAGCAGCTCTTCCACAATATTATTTCATTGCTAAATTAAAGCTGTTGCCTCCCATATTGAGCAGTTGCTGTTGAAATATGCTGGTTGTGTCTGTTGTCTGTTGTCAGCTTTGCAGCATGATCTGCCTTTGTTGAAGAGGAGCGCTTTCTGCATCAACTAGTTGTTGGCAGCTAAAAAGTGGCTCCACTTACTCCGGCGATAACTCAACTCACAGAGACAGTAGATGGAAACAAATTTGGTGTTGTCAAGAGGGAATTTAATTACATTTTCCTTAACTCATTATCACGTTTACTTCGACAGCCCTTATAAATGCGTTTAATGTATGTACTATATGTGTGTTTTATTGTATATGGGCACTTTGTTTATTTTTTTAAGCTTGCTATGTATTTAATTCACATACCTGATTGCCCAATTTGTTCCTGTCCGCGGACGATTCTGCAATCCTGGCCTCGGACAGGGACAAATTGAAGGTTGAAAGTGCACTCAGCACCGAACTAAGTAATCTCTGTCTCTGGCTTTCCGATAACAAACTGTCACTACACCTGGGTAAAACAGAGTCCATCCTATTTGGGTCCAAGCACAACCTAGGTAAATCCCCGGGCTTTACGATTAAAGCAGGTGATACCATAATCACAAGCAAAGACAAAGTAATTTACCTAGGTTGTATACTTTTTGCATTTTTGTGCAAGGTCAAAATGGGTGTAGCCTTCAAGCAGTGGTGTGCCGTCAGGGTCAGCAAAGCCTTCTCTGCTGGCCTAACAACCAGAAATCATGACCATAATTAAAGATAAAAGTCATTTTTAATGTACTTTTCCTAAATACCTAAAAGTATTCATATTATCTTCATGTCATATTATGCTCGTTCCAGTGCGGTTGTTTTTAGTTTTAGTTTGTATCTAATCAGAATTCAGCTAGCTTATGTTGCTATGCTGTCCCAAATCTGCCCGAGGCTTTCAGAATCAACAATGCGGGCGTCATACAGTGAGAGACAGTTGCGATAGCCAATCAGATCACAAGTTGTTGACAGTAGCCTATCTAAGACGCCTGATGTTAACAAGACTGTGGTTGGATACTCACTTGTCATTCCAAAGTGAGTATCCAATCACAAGTTTCAATTTAGCAGGGAGCAGGAAGTGTTGTGCCGTAGCAGAGACGGGGAACAAAACGTTGATTAGGTGGAAGATATATATTTGCAAGGCCATTTTCAAGAAGGATATTTAAAGAGAAACTACAAACCCCGTTTCCATATGAGTTGGGAAATTGTGTTAGATGTAAATATAAACGGAATACAATGATTTGCAAATCATTTTCAGCCCATATTCAGTTGAATATGCTACAAAGACAACATATTTGATGTTCAAACTGATAAACGTTTTTTTTTTGCAAATAATCATTAACTTTAGAATTTGATGCCAGCAACACGTGACAAAGAAGTTGGGAAAGGTGGCAATAAATACTGATAAAGTTGAGGAATGCTCATCAAACACTTATTTGGAACATCCCACAGGTGAACAGGCAAATTGGGAACAGGTGGGTGCCAGCTAAGCCTTTGACCTTCGATCCCTCAGGCTGTACTGCATCAACAAGCGACATCAGTGTGTAAAGGATATCACCACATGGGCTCAGAAACACTTCAGAAACCCACTGTCAGTAACTACAGTTGGTCGCTACATCTGTAAGTGCAAGTTAAAACTCTCCTATGCAAGGCGAAAACCGTTTTAACAACAACACCCAGAAACGCCGTCGGCTTCGTTGGGCCTGAGAGTGCGGGTACTAGACTGGCCTGCCTGTAGTCCAGACCTGTCTCCCATTGAAAATGTGTGGCGCATTATGAAGCCTAAAATACCACAACGGAGACCCCCGGACTGTTGAACAACTTAAGCTGTACATCAAGCAAGAATGGGAAAGAATTCCACCTGAGAAGCTTAAAAAATGTGTCTCCTTATTTACCAAACGTTTACTGAGTGTTGTTAAAAGGAAAGGCCATGTAACACAGTGGTGAACATGCCCTTTCCCAACTACTTTGGCACGTGTTGCAGCCATGAAATTCTAAGTTAATAGTTATTTGCAAAAAAAAAATAAAGTTTTTGAGTTTAAACATCAGATATGTTGTCTTTGTAGTGCATTCAATTGAATATGGGTTGAAAAGGATTTGCAAATCATTATATTCCGTTTATATTTACATCTAACACAATTTCCCAACTCATATGGAAACGGGGTTTGTACATCTTGTGAGACAATGTCGGCCAATCCCAAAAGCTAGCTCAGCTGTTCTGGCAATGAAATGGGGGAAATGACGACGAGGGGCACCACTGGCTTATACGGCGTCGAATGGGTGCTACGTTTTTTGCCATTTTAATTTTGACAGTACCACATGAGATATGCTTTAACTGCTGATTAATTAATTGCTCGTTAATTGATTTTTAAATGCGCCAGAAAATAAGCAATTTTGTACACTGTAAATGTGTTCCTGTTTAGTATTTCTCCAGCAATGGTCATGTGGTGACATCAATTATGGTATTTTGAGAGGTAATTATTGAAGTTGGACATCACTGAAGGCCTAGGTGGGAAACGCACAGCCCACCACCACTGGTTTCAAGAAATTAGGTTCTGGCAATTTGGGAAAACTGTACTATAAATTATTTGTTGAAAATGTTTTCCAATATTTCAAAAATAGATCATTGCCGCTCTAAAAATAAAATGCACACAAGAGCGAAGTCTGTTAGGGGTGATGGAGTCATTTACGATATCTCATACCTCATACCTCAACACAGATACGGATCAAAAGCAACACGGTGACAGCTTCAAAAATAGAAGCGACGTCTGGAAAGAACTGGATAAAAAGCGCAGAGGCAAGGAAATGACAGGAGGAATGAGAAGAGAATCAAGGATGATGTGATGAAAGTAGGTTGTTGGATGGAAGGCTGGAAATGAAGGTGGGAGCAAGGAAAGAAAGAAGATAAAAGTTATGTTACAAGAGTGGAGGAAGGAGGCCATGAAGCTGAGTGAAAGGTCAGGAAGAGAAGGAGCACTTAGTACACCTAAGTTGACAAAAAGCCTGCACTAAAAAAGCTGTGCTTGCTGTATTTATAGATAGTGGCAGTGTAAACGTGCAGTTAAATCGCACACAGGCCTTGGCCCATATTGCTACATCAATTTTGCTCCTTCTTTTATAAGGCCCGGGTAGAAGCAAACACAAGCCAAGATGTGGTAAAAGTCAGATAAGAAAAACGAGCAATACGAAGCACAACTAAAAACAATAGTCTGAGCTTCATTTGCATGAGTGGCTTTCACTTTTTTTTTTTCCATGGAAATTTTAAATAGCAGAAAATTGTTTCTCTCACATTTGTATTTCAATGAAACAATTCTCTTCATGAATCATTTGACTTTGACTGCCCTATTTAACCCGTAAGAACCCAAACCTATTTGTGCTGAAAGTGAAAGGATGGTGGGTATATGGTGTGTTCCATTAATACTAGCAAGTCAAAATTTTCGAGTTCCTCGTCGGAATTTCAACTGGAACGCGCCTTACTCGGAAAGTCTGGGTGTTTTTACCTTACCAGTTTGGTTTCAAAAATGGCTGCTCTGGATGTAAACATTAGTATAATATGGTTTAATAATATCGATTATCTTAGTCTAAATCAGCCTAAATGTATTGCATGTGTCCTCTCCGTCTGGGTTGCAGATGAGTGCATATTTTCACATAAGTTGTTTGTATATTCAGACAAGGCAAGCACAAAAATTGCTTTTGTGGATGTGGCCATCTTATAGGGCTGGACCATTATGGCAAAAATACCAATCACGATTATTTTTTATTAATATTGTAATCACGATTAATCACACGATTATCAATTTATTTAAAACATGAGCATTTATTATACCACCAAGATTTAACTTAAAACAAACTGGATATAAATTAGTAACTTATAAACCCTCAAAATTGGAATAATAATAAAAGCAGTAAAAATACATTTAAATAACAATAGCAATTTAAAAAAACAATAACATTAATTTTTTCTTGTTGTAATTGTTTTTATTCCGTTTGTTACCTTTTACACAAATTTTAACACCATAGTGTGTACTTTTTGTGTAAAATAAGATTTAGTAATATGTTTGTTCATTAAATACAAAAATCCTCACATTTATTGGTGCAAAACTTCTTTGGACAATTTTAACCACTATTTTAGGTCAAAGCGTAATAAATGTGTAAATGTATCAATAAATGCTTTAAGAACATTATGCTTGTGTACTTTTTTGAAACCTTTATTTTGTTAGCGCAGTCAGACCGGATGTGGCACACCACGTTATTAAAGCATACTTGCCAACCTTGAGACCTCCGATTTCGGGAGGTGGGGGTGGGGGATGGCATGGTCGGGGGGTGTGGTTAAGAGGGGAGGAGTATATTTACAGCTAGAATTCACCAAGTCAAGTATTTCATATATATATATATATATATATATACATATATATAAACTTATATAAAAATACTTGACTTTCAGTGAATTCTAGCTATATATATATATATATATTTTTTTTTTTTTATATATATACATATATATAAATACACTTGACTTTCAGTGAATTCTAGCTATATATATTTTTTTATTTTATTATTATTATTATTATATATATATATATATATATATATATATATATATATATATATATATATATATATATATATATAAAGTTAAAGTTAAAGTTAAAGTACCAATGATTGTCACACACACACTAGGTGTGGCGAGATTATTCTCTGCATTTGACCCATCACCCTTGATCACCCCCTGGGAGGTGAGGGGAGCAGTGGGCAGCAGCGGTGGCCGCGCCCGGGAATCATTTTTGGTGATATATATAAATAAGATAAATACTTGAATTTCAGTGTTCATTTATTTACACATATACACACACATAACACTCATCTACTCATTGTTGAGTTAAGGGTTGAATTGTCCATCCTTGTTCTATTCTCTGTCACTATTTTTCTAACCATGCTGAACACCCTCTCTGATGATGCATTCTGCTTCGTCTCCTTGTGTGCGCAGTTGTGCACTGCACTCTCTAAAAGCCCTAGATGTTATTGTCACATATGCATGTACAGTAGATGGCAGTATTGTCCTGTTTAAGAGTGTCACAACATTGCTGTTTACGGCAGACGAACTGCTTTATGGTAGACGAAAACGTGACTGCTGTTGTTGTGTGTTGTTGCCGCGCTGGGAGGACGTTAATGAAACTGCCTAACAATATACCCACATAAGAAACCAAGAACTCGCCCTCGATCATTCTACAGTTATAACGTGATTGGGCAGGCACGCTGTTTATATTGTGGGAAAGCGGACGTGAAAACAGGCTGTCGACACGTCACTCAGGTCCGCATGGAGCTGGAGGGGGCGTGGCTTCCAGCTCCGCCTGAATTTCGGGAGATTTTCGGGAGAAAATTTGTCCCGGGAGGTTTTCGGGAGAGGCGCTGAATTTCGGGAGTCTACCGGAAAATCCGGGAGGGTTGGCAAGTATCTTATAGTGAAGGGGGGGGAAGTGTGCTGGGCTGTGCTCAGCTTGACGAGTAAAGAGGCGGCTCACTTGAGGCTGTTAAAAAAAAAAAGAAAAGAAAGCGCCTCTCAAGTTGCGACAGTTGTCCTGTTTGTACATTGATCTTACATCGATGTTGTCGTTAACAACAACGCAAGCAGATGAGATGTGTTGAGGGTGTATGGATTGTTCTGGTCAGCTTTAGCTTCGTAGTTTAGTCGCTGTTTCAAGTGGTCGTCGCACCATGGTTTGGTTCAGGACCTGGTGGTTGACTGTGTCGGGGATAAATGGACACATTATTTTCCGAAACAAATGTTTCTCCTCCTCACATTGACAAAATTTCACTTATGTTTATGTAAATTTTCCTGATATTATTTTGTGTTTGTCAGCGGATTGTGTTTTATTGGCCAAGTATGTGACTCCGTCCGCGGTTTTTTGAATGCAGAAATCATATAACTTACTTTGTGGTTGAATTTAGTGTTTTTGGGGGGGGGTTTTACGCAGTAAAAAAAAATCAGCAGAATTTACGGTAAATTTTGGTTTCAAGGAATTTGCCGTAAAAAATACAGTCAAGGTGTTGAATTCGTTAATTTTACAGTAGATAACTGTTTTTGCTTACAGTAAATTACTATGAAAAAAAAATATATTATTAACCTGTTTACAAAAAACCTATAGAATTTATACTAAAAAACTGGCAGCTGTGGTTTCCAGGAATTTACCGTAAAAATACAGGACATTACTGTATGTTAATGTTGAATCCGTTCATGTTACAGTTAGTTTGCTTGCGGTAAATTACTTCGAAGAAAACTGATACACAGTATTGTTAAGCTCTTTTAAAAAAACATGGAAATCACAGTAAAATACTGGCGGCTGTTTGCGCCAGGAATTCACTGTAAAAAAAAATACAGTCACAATGTATTAAACATTACGGTGTGTTATTGTTATGCAATAGAGAACCATTTTTGCTTACTGTAAATTACCATGATAAACGGATATAGTGTTAACCGAATTACAGTAAGTTAGACTACAAATAATGAAATAATAAACCCATTCACGGTAATTGCTTTTTAAATAAATTGATATAATCCCATTTACAGTAACTCATATTAAAAATAACATACTGTAAAATAAATAAAATAAACATATTACAACAGTACAGTAGATTTTTTATTGCCATATTCAACTTTACCATAAATTACTGGCAGCTGTGGTTGCAATGTAAAACATACAGCAAATTAGAAGTTACACGAGAAATAACAGTAACTAAATATAGTAAATAACCAAGCTAAAACAAACAGTTTTTACATGTCAATTCTAATATTAATTATTATCTCTGAGAACAGATTGAACTGATCAAATAACATGTTGGGTATACCCAAAAAAACAGAGGTGAAGGAAGAAAACAGCAAGTGTCCGTATGTGAAGGATCATTCATGATGGAGAGAATTAGAAATCCTGAAAAAATGAACCACTTGTCCAGCAATGGTTCTTGAGGAGAGCACATTTTGTTGATCAGGAGTTCACTGTGGACTGGCATAAACCTCTCTGCAGCCAGAAACAGAAACAAAACTACAGTTAGATTAACACATTGCCTCCCACTGACGAGGAAAGACGACAATCCCTCTTTTCGCTGATTTAAGTAAACGCTCTGCCGCAGCCTGTGCCTTTAAATGGGACGTTAACGTCAAAGACATGCCAATTAAAATATGGTGGCATTTCTGACCTTTTGAACCATATTTTGTGTCTGTCGAAGTCCGGAGAGAGAGCGAGGTCGAAAAGCATTAAGAATGTCTGCTCGTTTCTTTTTTTTCTATTCTGAACCATTGAAGGAGCATATGTGGGTTATAGTTGAACGAGTGGTCGGCCTGACCATTCTACAAAATGTTTTGATTGTTTGTTATGGCTAAAGGATTCAAGGAGGTTGCAGAATAAACAGGTCCAAAACAACGGGACCTTGACACATGAGGAAAACACATCAATGGCCAAGTAGACCAAGCCTATGTATGATTGGGATGATTCTCAATTCATCCAACGTCTCCGGAGGACATTGTCTGTTTGCATGACAATTCAATCCAACCTTGTACCATTTGATTATGGGTAAATACCAGAGGTGGGACCAAGTCATTGCTTTGCAAGTCACAAGTAAGTCTCAAGTCTTTACCCTCAAGTCTCGAGTCAAGTCCCGAGTCAAGACAGGGCAAGTCCGAGTCAAGTCCAAAGTCAAGACTGGAAAGTCTCAAGTCAAGTCCCAAGTCCTGCATTTTGAGTTTCGAGTCCTTTCAAGTCATTTAACCACAGACTAATATATTTACACAGATTGTGTATGCTTTTAAAAGGCTGTATTTATTTATTAAAACAAGTGCATTTGAAATTGCAGGGAAAAAGATAGTGCTGACATTGCACTTCAAAATAGCACTATTAACCAGTCATTTTAAACATGTAACTCATTCCTTTACAGAATAAACACATTTGAAAAAAAACAAGTGCAACTGTACTTATTTGCACAAAAGTGTTAACATTGTATTTCCATGGCATATTGCATTGTAACTAGTTCCACAGCAGTTTCTATCCTGTTCTTACCTTATCTCATTGATCTCATCTCATACTGTATGTGTGTTTATGTGTGCGTACACATGAAAAACATAACAAATATATGAACATAACAATGAACAGAGTTGTACTTTTTAGATGTCAGGACCCTATGCAATATGTACACATATTCTTAATATAGTATACATTTTAACTGACCTTTATTTGACTATGTTTGTCTTTTTGTAGGTGGCTAAAATACGCGGTGCTGCTGACTGCCGTCTAACGTTACGTTACTGTGTGTGATACATTGACTAACGTTACGTTACTGTGTGTGATACATTGACTAACGTTACGTTACTGTGTGTGATACATTGACTAACGTAACGTTATGTATAGGTACCTCATGAAACCCTGCTTAAAAAAAATCACTTGACAAAAAGTATGAATAAGGTAGCAAACTGCAGTGGACGCAACATATTGCCGTGTTTGCAATGACGTTATAACCATAGACATCTTATAAGTAGACGCAGCATTGGTTGCTGTGACGTGAGCAATTTGGCCGCCATCTTGAAGTGCTGATGAGGAGCCGGCGAGCAGCCGAAACTGACAGATGACAGGTAGAAAACAAAGATGGTGGGGTTCAGCGTTTTCCTGCTCAAATGAGCGGACTGTTGAAAATAGGAATCGGGGGATTACTTTTCACAAGTGATATTTAACATTAACGTACTATTGGTTGTATTTTATGAAAATAATATTACCACAGAGTTGAGAAGGATCAAAGATCTTCAATATTTGTATGTGAAAATCACAAAGAAATATTCTGGGGGAGGATGACGCCCCTACAGGGGTTTGGTTTACAAACTTTCAGCCCCACCTAAAACAAAATTCACCAGCCACTACTGATTATGATGCATTCTCATTTTAGGCAAAGTATAAGACAATACTTTCTTAACAGTATAATTGTAACCAGGAATCAGTCTTCAAGTAACAATATTCAAATACTAACATTGTTGCGTTAAACAGAATTTGGTTTTATTCTGAATCCAGTGAAACAGATTGGTGGTTTTAGCTGATATGAAGACTTTCAGGTGTTTATATATGTTTAAGTATTTGGCAGACGCTTTTATCCAAAGCGACTTACATAAAATAATACATATAAAACAATCACTGCAAACATTATCATTTAAGGGAAGAATGTAATAGAAAATATCAATACAAAGTGTCAAGACAGAATAAACTCTCTGCTGCTGAAGCAACAGAGATACAGTCTATAGGTCCCTAAGATATATAGATATCTAATGTGTTCATACATTGTTTATGTAGGATACACGCATATGTATATATAACCTAATCATATTGTTTCTTCAACTTAAAAATAGCTTACCGTTTTTTTCCCCCTTCTCTGGGATTATATTCCCAGTTTTGATCTCGGACGTCTGGTCATTTATAGTGTATAAGAATATTATATTACTGTTAAGCAAACTATGAATAATAAAACACGCCAAAACATGTGTCTGTTATCATAGCTACACGTATGACAAAAAAGGGGGTGAAAATCAGTGGTATTCAGTGAGGTAAGATGAATTAAATGCGCTGACAGTTCATTGCTCCTGCCAAATTAATTGCACTGAGTGGAGCGGATCACCACTCCAAGATGGCGGCCACGCGCCTCGTCTGCGCCAGTAGGCAGTAGCGCTCTATGCTGCGTCTACTTATAAGATGTCTATGGTTATAACGTTAGCAGTGAGTTTGCAGCCTCACTGATTTAACTACACAGCAAATAAAAGTCACGTTACTTAGCCAATAAACGTTATCTTACATTCAAAACTTACCCTTCTTTGTGCAACTTCAAATGTCGAACGAAGTTGGAAGTTGTTGCGTCTCCGTCTGTAATATTCGAACTGCGTGATTTGCATACAGCAATTCGTTTTTTGTTGACCAAGTCGTAGTTTTTATACCCGAACGAAACCAACTTTAACATAATTGTTTCTCACTGGCACGTTGTTGGACAACTCTTGTTCATTGGTTGTCCTGCAATTTGATTGGATGAATGCTGCGTGATGAAAACAACGTAAATCTAATTTGATTGGCTGTTGTACTGACAGCACACCAGCTGACAGGAATAACACGCTGATAGACAGACGAAGAAAATGAAAAATACGGAGCGCTCCCAAATAACTTTTTAAGCTTTGGATTTTGGGGAAAGTGGCAAGTCATGTCAAGTCATGTCAAGTCAAAAGGCTCAAGTCCAAGTGAAGTCACAAGTCATTGATGTTAAAGTCTAAGTCGAGTTGCAAGTCTCTTTACATTTTGTCAAGTCGAGTATAAAGTCATCAAATTCATGACTCGAGTCTGACTCGAGTCCAAGTCATGTGACTCGAGTCCACACCTCTGGTAAATACAACTTTTGTACTAAATTCACTTTTGTTGCTGTTTAAGATTCGGACCATCCACCCCAAAAAAAAAAATCATCACATCATCACTATATACTAAGGAAATAGAAGCCGAATGTTGATCAAAACATTTTTTTGTGCAATATACTTTGTGGGAAAAAATGGGTTTAAGACTCACCATTTTGTTGAGTCTCAAACACAAGTTGTTTCCTCTACGTATACAACCATGGGAGATTGAATTAAATACCTGAAAGGTAGCAGGAGCAAAATACTTATTGACATTTAAAACGGGAAGCTTCATACAAAAGCAGTGAGTACAGATGACAATCACCCTTACGCTTGGGATGTCCCGATCCGATATTTGGATCGGATCGGCTGCCGATATTTGCCAAAAATTGCGTATTGGCAAGGCATGGGAAAATGCCGATCCAGATCCAGTTTAAAAAAAAACTCCGGTCCGTGTTTTCCAAAGCACAGATTTAAATAATACATTCCACTTTTCTGCTGCTCCCTTCCGTTCCGCATTTTCCACAATTCTGTGAATTCTCACGCAGTTGCTTTTAGCTGCTGGCATTACACGACAGGCTCTTCTCACTCTTTCCTTTGTCTCCCTCTCACAGACAGCAAGCGCACCTTCTTACACACATCACATACTGTCACGTCATACGTCACATACTGTCACGTCATACGTCACATACGTGTACGTCCTCCTCGAGCAGAGAGGTAGCAGCATGGCTAACGTTCGCTGTGATGCTAGCGCAGCCGTGCGACCAACGTTCTCTCTAAGGTGCGCGCATGTGCAATTGCAAACTGCTCAAGCGTCCACTGCGCATAGCAATTATATGCCACGCACAAAATCAAATAAAAAAATAAGCGCATAACAATTTTCGACACACGGACACGACAGAGAAAACCGTTTTCGTCATCATTGTTCAAATATTATAACGTGGGTCGAGACGCTTATCTTTGTTCGGTGCCACACGCCCACACCATCAAAATGCCGAGGCAAAAATTTCCAGATCAACACCGTATGAAAAAAATAGTGATTTTTTTAGTTGTGATTTCTTTCTCTGCATGAAAGTTTAAAAGTAGCATATATTAATGCAGTATGAAGAAGAATGTTTTAATGTAGACATGCAAGCCTTGAAAGAAAATTTTGAAAATCAAGACTACATTTCCTGCAAATGGGTGCATTTCTACCCTATATTTTAACTTTAGATTTATTCTCATATCAAACTCTTTTGGCTGTCTTTTTGACACTTACATCCGACGTACCCTCCACACCCTGGATTATAAATAATGTAAATAATTCAATGTGATTATCTTGTGTGATGACTGTATTATGATGATAGTATACTGTATATCTGATAGTATATATCTGTATCATGAATCAATTTAAGTGGACCCCGACTTAAACAAGTTGAAAAACTTATTCGGGTGTTACCATTTAGTGGTTAATTGTACGGAATATGTACTTCACTGTGCAACCTACTAATAAAAGTCTCAATCAATCAATCAAAACACATACTGCTGTGATTATATGCATCAAGTGTTCATTCAAGGCTAAGGCAAAATATCGAGATATATATCGTGTATCGCAATATGGCCTTAAAATATCGCAATATTAAAAAAAGGCCATATCGCCCAGCCCTAGTTTCAATGATGCCATTTCTGTTTGTCATGTATAATTTTGTCTATTTTGTGTTTATCCTTGAATAAACAGGTCAGTTTCTTGTTACCAACCATTGTGTATTATTCAAACTCCCCTAATTCAGCTGGCTAGTTGTTATCAAGAGTACTAAAACCCTTTTCAACATGATTCCAACTAAGTAGGCTAAATAACTTTAAACTTTAATACATGCTCGGATAGGCCAGTATCGGTATCGGTCAGTATCGGTATCGGATCGGAAATGCAAAAACAATATCGGTATCGGATCGGAAGTGCAAAAACCTGGATCGGGACATCCCTACCTTACGCTATTTAAAAATGTATTACCGGGTAGATGTGTTCTGTTTACTAGCTGAGCAATACCAGCCTTTAACCTGTACTCTCAAACAAGACCTCAAGTGTTATTTGTGGTCATATTAACTCAAATGCATTGATGAATATTAAATTCAGCACACTCCATTCTCGTCATTTAGATTTGTTTAACTGAACGTCACCAAATTTGCTCAAAAGCTGCTACAACAAACACAAAATGACAAAAATGTACAAAAATTCAAAGTAAATCACTGTTTGCAATTCCATTATTTGACCAAACTCATGAGTGTTTTGCATCTCCTTGACAATGTTCTGGATAGTGGAAGAATGTACAAGAAAATGCCCTTGTAATTTCATTTAAAATAAGGAGACATTCTGAGAGAAAGATGACTGAAATACTCAGATATATCCATGTCATCTTTATCTGTACACGTCTCTGTGCCTGCTTCATACACTTAGGGCCAAAGTCATGAGATACGGTTTACATTTTTGATGACTAGGCACTTCCTTTGTTAAGTCACCAATACTAGTATCTGCAAAATACCTGGGTTTCTGAGACATGTGAGCGCTACACGAGGATTTTAACTTGAAAGTATTTGTACAACCTTTCACTGGACAACTCAAAACACAGCCTTTTGCAACATATTCCTTCAAGTGAGCTATTAAAAGTGAGCCTTAAATGCTCCTTACCTGTTAAATAGTTGTTTGCAACCAGTTCCAACACACCTTAATACTCAGTGTGGTTAATTTTGATGCAGTTTACAAAGCAGCACATAGACATAACCCCTCAATGTCTGAAACTACTTGCCACAAAAATAAAAGAAAACTTGTTGTTTTACAAAAGCTAACTTGGGTAGTAATGCTTTACCACAACTCCCCAAAACAACAATGATATGCAACACTCATATACCTCAACTTTAACTTGCCTCAAAGACAAAAAGAGTACACATTAGTTGCCTTCTAAACAATCAAAAGTGAAGTCACCCAATTATTTTAAGAAAGCTTCTTCTTCTTTGGTTTCCGGCATGTTAGTCACATCTAAGGCATTTTGCTGCCCTCTACAGGTCTTTATCTTGTTTTATTTAGTCACTTATCTTACTATATAGTCCAGTCTTTTGAAAGTATTTTAAAACCACTTTTGCAGTGTCTTTATGGTCCCAGTTGAGTGTTTCTGATTTCTGACAGCTTTGCATACAAATGGCTCTTTCTTCATTATATTCATTGCAAACTGTAAGAATATGGGTGACACTCTCTTCCTCACCACATTCAAGAAATACTTTTTGAGAAGAAAATTAAAGAATTGCAAGAAGGGTGCCGCTGCGGCTTGGGCGCTTACGTCATGACACAATGCTCATTGGGCATTTCTGGATAGCATGTCATCGAGCAAACGCGTATAGTTTCGCAAAGCTTACAGGATATGAAGCAATTTCTCCTTCCATATTGGTACTTTTACGTTGTTGTCCGAAGAATGATGAGAGATTATGTCAGTAAGCAAGCTATTGTTTAGTTCTTCTTCGGTCATATTTTGTATGTATGTGGGCTCCTGCAGACCGCAATGCTTGTTCTACAATGTAAGTCTTTATTTTATTAATATCAGTTCCTTGTAAAAAAAATCTGTTTTTTCCCAGCTCCATCCTGTATCCACAGTCCAACCTTCAAAATAACACCCACTTTTTTATAACTATGGCCTTTACCTTTTTCCTCGCCCTAAACTTAACCAACTCCTTACTTGGACTAACGTTCTTTAAATGGCTTACTTAGTTGGTTCTATGATAGTTCTACGCAACCTGTACAGACTGAAGATCTTATTGTGAAACTCTGGAATGATGTTGAGAGGAGACGTTCTCGAGTGCAAAACGGGAACCTCCACCAGCATGAGAAGGCCCATATGTGGCTGCAGTTGACTTTCTTTGTCACCTTTAACTTTACGTCTGCCGTGTTTGTCACAGAGGATAAAAAAGCACCACACAAGTGCAATGGGCATGCAAAGCTACTGTAGATGCTGCCATCGAACGCTGCTTCCTTCTGTTGACTCCAACCAAACAAATAAGTACATCCACATTCAAAAGCCAGTGTTCAACCTGTAATGGACTGCTGCTCTGCAGCATTTTACCACAAAATGAAATTCCACAGACTAAAAGACAAACTAAAAAGGAACAATTTCCCTTGTGGATCAATAAAGTTTGTGTAAGTCAAAGTCTAAATTGTCAAAGTTGGGACCAGGATCAATCAACAATAATACTTTAAGTACAGACACAGCAGAGCTCAGCAGAAGCAAGTTCTCTGGGGCCTTATTTACACTTAAATTAGGTATCTTTTCCTTGAAAACACCATTTTATACAATAAAAAATTGCATATATTTAACTTTTTCTTTCTGTAGAAATTAAGGTATGATCTTGCTGAATGGTTAACAGTCCTATGCTGTAAATTTAAATGTACAATCTGCCCAATCTTTGATTTAAAGGGGAACATTATCACAATTTCAGAAGGGTTAAAACCATTAAAAATCAGTTCCCAGTGGCTTATTTTATTTTTCGAAGTTTTTTTAAAAATTTTACCCATCATGCAATATCCCTAAAAAAAGCTTCAAAGTGCCTGATTTTAACCATCGTTATATACACCCGTCCATTTTCCTGTGACGTCACATAGTGATGCCAACACAAACAAACATGGCGCATAGAACAGCAAGCTATAGCGACATTAGCTCGGATTCAGACTCGGATTTCAGCGGCTTAAGCGATTCAACAGATTACGCATGTATTGAAACGGATGGTTGTAGTGTGGAGGCAGGTAACGAAAACGAAATTGAAGAAGAAACTGAAGCTATTGAGCCATATCGGTTTGCAAGCGAAACCGACGAAAACGACACGACAGCCAGCGACACGGGAGAAAGCGAGGACGAATTCGGCGATTGCCTTCTAACCAACGATTGGTATGTGTTTGTTTGGCATTAAAGGAAACTAACAACTATGAACTAGGTTTACAGCATATTAAATACATTTGGCAACAACATGCACTTTGAGAGTGCAGACAGCCCAATTTTCATCAATTAATATATTCTGTAGACATACCCTCATCCGCGCTCTTTTCCTGAAAGCTGATCTGTCCAGTTTTGGAGTTGATGTCAGCAGGCCAGGGAAGCTAGGGTCGATTTTCTTCTCTTGATCATCTTCGGTGGCATAAGGGACGATGTGAGCCAAGACATCCAGGGGTGTTTAGCTCGCTCGTCTGCGGGAACAAACTGCCGCCAGTCCTTGCCGTGCTACCGAGGTCCTTTGTCCCTGAATTGCTCACACACTCTGGCAGATTCAATGGGGGTCTGGCGGCAGATTTCTTTGACTTTATCTTTGGAAATGCATCTGCTTTGAGTGTCACAGGATATCCACACATTCTTGCCATCTCTGTCGTAGCATAGCTTTCGTCGGTAAAGTGTGCGGAACAAACGTCCAATTTCTTGCCACTTTCGCATCTTTGGGCCACTGGTGCAACTTGAATCCGTCCCTGTTCGTGTTGTTACACCCTCCGACAACACACCGACGAGGCATGATGTCTCCAAGGTACGGAAAACAGTCGAAAAAACGAAAAATAACAGAGCTGATTTGACTCGGTGTTTGAGAAAATGGCCGATTGCTTCCCGATGTGACGTCACAACGAGCGAATAATAGAAAGGCGTTTAATTCGCCAAAATTCGCCCATTTAGAGTTCGGAAATCGGTTGAAAAAATATATGGTCTTTTTTCTGCAACATCAAGGTATATATTGACGCTTACATAGGTCTGGTGATAATGTTCCCCTTTAAAATAAAACCGTACATTTTAGAGTATTTGTATTACAGTATTTACGAATGTGTTTTAAGTATTTCCACTGTTTTCACAGTTAAGTAATGAGTTTTCTACATATTATAACCGTAGTGATTTAGGTTATCCACTTTTTCTTGGTTTGCATGAATTCACTGCATTTTACTGTGATAAACTATTTTTGATTTTACGGTGTTTTACTGGTGCTATTTAGCAACTGTTTGCTGTAGTTTTTACAGTAAATTAAAAATAGCAACCATAGTGAGATCCCAAACTTCTCGTAGACATGTTTTTTTTTCCACTCATTCGCTCCGAGGGATGATGTTTGATAAGAAATTATCGAGTTCGAGCCTATTATCGAACCGATTCCTTATCGATTCTCTTATTGAGTCCAGATAGGCTGTTGTATATGGGAAAAAGCACAATATTTGGTTTAACAAAAGCTCACTTTTATTATATAAGAAAAAAATAAAATCTAATAAATAAATAAATATTGACTGTTACCCACCTAAAAAAAATAAAATAAATATATATATATATATATATATATATATATATATATATACCGTATTTTCCGCACTATTAGCCGCACCTAAAAACCACAAATTTACTCAAAAGCTGACAGTGCGGCTTATAACCCGGTGCGCTTTATATATGGATTAATATTAAGATTCATTTTCATAAAGTTTAGGTCTCGCAACTACGGTAAACAGCCGCCATCTTTTTTCCCCGTAGAAGAGGAAGTGCTTCTTCTTCTACGCCAAGGTAAGCACCCGCCCCCATAGAAGAAGAAGCGCGCGGGTATTACGTTTCATTTCTTTTGTGTGTTTACATCTGTAAAGACCACAAAATGGCTCCTACTAAGCGACACACTGTGGTTCTAGCTTGCCATGCTAATGGCCAGAAACTTCCACCCATGGTGATATTCAAAAGGAAGACCTTGCCAAAAGAGAACTTTCCAGCCGGCGTCATCATAAAAGCTAACTCGAAGGGATGGATGGATGAAGAAAAGATGAGCGAGTGGTTAAGGGAAGTTTACGCGAAGAGGCCGGGTGGCTTTTTTCACGCAGCTCCGTCCATGTTGATATACGACTCCATGCGCGCCCACATCACAGATGGTGTCAAAAAACAAGTGAAGCACACAAATACAACACTCGCCGTCATTCCGGGTGGATTAACCAAAGAACTCCAACCGCTCGATATTGGTGTCAACAAGGCATTTAAAGCATGACTGCGAACGGCGTGGGAACAATGGATGACCGAAGGCGAACACACATTCACTAAGACAGGGAGACAGCGCCGGACGACATACGCCAACATCTGCCAGTGGATCGTAAATGCCTGGGCGGCTATTTCGGTCTCAACTGTGGTCCGAGCTTTCCGGAAGGCAGGATTCACGGAACTGCTGGAAAAACAACAGCGACACTGACTCTGATGACTTCGACGAGACGGAGCCGGCCATTTTGGATCCCGTAATTCGCCCAACTTTTTAATTCGGACACCGTAGGAGAAGAATTTGAGGGATTTATGAATGAAGAATAACTTCAGAAAGTGAGTGTTATGTTTATTTTGTGTGTTGTGACATTAACGTTCGAGCAACATTAAGTTATTGCTATTGCTCTGCACTATTTTGAATTTTACTATGTTTGTGATTGCACATTTGCACATTACCGTACATTTTGGGAGTGAACAGAGTTTTTAGAACGCTGGTTTTTAATATATTATTAAAGTTTAACTGACCTATCTGACTGTTTTTTTGACATTCCCTGTAGCGCAGTTAGATGCGGCTTATAACACGGGGCGGCTTATAGGTGGACAAAGTTTTGAAATATGCCGTTCATTGAAGGCGCGGCTTATAACACGGGGCGGCTTATGGTGCGGAAAATACGGTGTATATATATATATATATATATATATATATATATATATATATATATATATATATATATATATATATATATATATATAAATATTGACTGTTGTTACCCAAAGTATATTAAGTGGGATTTTTCAGAAAAACAAATACACACAGTAACACAAAAACAAGCTGTCTCTGTGATCACTATAGGTGTATAAATAATAATATAGTGTTAAATAAAATCAGTCCCTTGGGCACAAAACTTAAAATAATACAGCTCTCCAAAAAGTGCACTTCTGCTGCTATTTGACATAACTGTTTGTTATGATCATTTGACATTTTTGCACTTTATTTCTTTATTGAAAGAAAATTCTATGAAGAGAAAAGTTGTTTGCAAATGTGGTTACAATGCTAAAAAATGAAAAGTTAAAGCTAAAAAAAGAAATACACTTTATTGAGTTAACATTATTTCTTTATAGAAGGAAAGATGTGATGTTATGAGCTAGGGAATATAACAACTACACTACCCAGCATGCAACGGGAGTGACGAGGATGCGCGGTAGCCCCGAAAAGTGTTGTTGCATGTCGCCACCCGGCAGCTAAGAATGAGGTTATGAGTACGCTGTGAAAGTAAACGTCAAGAACTCAGCCAACACGCCTCGTCTGCATTATTTATAATTAGACAGACAACACATATACAGTGTGATTTTGTTTTGTTTACAAGGAAAGAAAAACAAAAGTTAAAAAAGGGAGATATGTTGTATATATATGTATGTGCTGCGGTTGCTTTAAGAACATTGCGACAGCTGCCGTAAAGGAGGTGCGTTGCTAGCCTGGTTGCTATGTTTCCGGTTGGTCGTAAAAGTGTTCGTCATGTGTTTGTACCCTGCTCAAATCTCTCAGTTAAGTTATTCATTAAACCTTTTGTTTTGAACTTTATCACACCTTGGAGCGCTTTTTCCGGGCCATTTTTTTTCCTGCTTTCCCTATCTGCGCCTAATAACTGAGCTATGTGACGTCATTTCTTGTGATGTCTCAAAGGGCATTTCTGGTCGGGGCGGGATTCGTTCCCAGGGATTTGAATAAAGAACCAACTGTTTTTCTTTACTATAGTGGTCTCGATAACGGGTACCGGTTCTCAAAAAGGGATTCGAGTCCGAGGACTCGGTTCTTTTCTTATCGAACAACCGGGAAAACCGGTTTCGAGTATCATCCCTATTCGCTCCTCATCTGTTTCACCGTCACAAGCTCCAGAATTTGCATGGACGTTGCGCCGCCCATTTTTTTATTATTATCGTGAAATGCCATAAGTAAAATCGAAATTTGAATTTGAATAATTGTCCAGTCCTACCATCTTAATTTCTGACGTTAACAACTCGGCTGTGACGTCCTTCCAACCTCCGACTTCCAACTTCCAAGGTAAATGGAAGGCATTAATAGACCCGAAGTGCCCAAAGTGGGGCCCGTGGGCCAAATTTGACCCAGTTAGTTGTTTAATTTGGCCCGCCAAAATGTGCTTCCCAAATGTAACACATTTATACAGGTTATACAGACCTCTATCAATTCACACAATCATTAATGGCATGTCAACTAGTTGTCGAATGTCCACTTCCTTAAATATGGAGGTATGAGGTTAAACTCCTCACTTATGGTGCTGCCTTCCACTGAGAATAACCGTGTTGGGCTGCGGCCCATTGGCACATTTTCACTTTGGTCCTTGAGGCAAAAAATTTTGGCTCCCCTTTTTGTAGACTGACCAAGGAGAACACATTTGTAACGTTTCGTCTAAAATACTACTAATTCATGTCAAACATGTGTTCCTGTATTTCTTATTTGAAAATAACTAATCTTGACACACAGTACTGTACTTAGTTGGTACTAGACTTAGTCCAGCTTATGTCAACACCCCATCTATTTCGACATTGTCCAGTGTGTCCTCATGACTAAAAATCACTTCTTAAAATAGATGTCGACAAATGAAAAAATGGTTTGTTTATGTTGATAAGTGTTGTAGTGTTGATAACTTTATCATTAATATTATCACTAAGAAGTGTGAAACCACAAGGGCAACATTAGGGATGTCCCGATCCAGGTTTTTGCACTTCCGATCCGATACCGATACTGGCCTTTCCGAGCATGTATTAAAGTTTAAAGTTATTTAGCCTACTTAGTTGTCAGATTCATGTTGAAAAGGGTTTTAGTACTCTTGATAACAACTAGCCAGCTGAATTAGGGGAGTTTGAATAATACACAATGGTTGGTAACAAGAAACTGACCTGTTTATTCAAGGATAAACACAAAATAGACAAAATTATACATGACAAACAGAAATGGCATCATTGAACTGGGGCTGGGCGATATGGCCTTTTTTTAATATCGCGATATTTTAAGGCCATATCGCGATACACGATATATATCTCAATATTTTGCCTTAGCCTTGAATGAACACTTGATACATATAATCACAGCAGTATGATGATTCTATTTGTCTACATTAAAACATTCTTCTTCATACTGCATTAATATATGCTCATTTTGAACTTTCATGCAGAGAAGGAAATCACAACTAAAAAAATCACTATTTTTTTCATACGGTGTTGATCTATAAATGTTTGCCTCGGCATTTTGATGGTGTGGGCGTGTGGCACTAAACAGAGATGTTGACGTGTGGAGTAAGCACTCTTCATTCTCTAGCAGGGGACTTTTCAAATGATGCTACATATTAGCAGTAATGCTACTTTTTATAGCAACGCTTTTGCTCCACACTTGACAAATTACGGTTGTCTGTTCGACATATTCCCACTTGAAGCCAAACCACCGCCAGACGATGGACCCCCTGCTGTTTTTTGGGGGAATTAATTCTTCCTTCATTTGTTACCAGATTTGCACCTTCTTTCTCTCGTATTACCGCTAGCATCACAGCTAACTTTACCCATGCTGCTTGCTACCTCTTTGCTGCGCAAGGACGTATACGTATGTGACGTATGACGTGACAGTATGTGACGTGTGTAAGAAGGTGCGCTTGCTGTCTGTGAGAAGGAGACACAAGAAGGAGTGGGAAGAGAGTGTAGTGTAATGCCAGCAGCTAAAAGCAACTGCGTGAGAACGTATACTCCAATATCATCATATAGTCATTTTCTATATCGCACAGAGACAGCTGACATTTTTACCGGTAACTTTTAATTCACACGGCCGTCTTAACGGTTAGGACACAGACCTGTGGATGTGTTGAAGGTGTACTGGAAAATGCGGAACGGATATTAGGGAGCAGCAGAAAAGTGGAATGTATTATTTAAATTGGTGCGTTGGAAAACATGGACCGGATTCTTTCTTAAAAACTGGATCTGGATTGACATTTTCCCATGCCTTGCCGATACACATTTTTTAGCAAATATCGGCGGCCGATCCGATCCAGATATCGGATCGGGACAACTCTAGGCAACATAACTACTGTCTAATTGCACAGCATTATCGGAAAACTGCACTTTTTTTTGCTGGGTGTTTTTTAGCGGGCAAAATATATCCTTACCCATTATTTGCATTGTAAGCTGCCTCATACTAGCAGTTTTTCACGATTTAGGATGCACATAAAATGTAAAGATGTCTGTGTCCTTGACTCGTATAAATATTGTTGATGGGCGAAAAAAAAAGAAAAAGATGCAGCTTTCCTGTATTAAAAATGCCCACAATGACTTTGTGGTAAGTGAAACTAAGCTTCAAAATAAAAGCATGGCTGTATTAACTAAGATTCTACCACAGCAACTAACAAAATACACTTATTATTTTTTTACTAGCTTTTTAGCCACCAAAGAAAAGGTTTGCAGATGTACAAAAACATTGTCAACATAGTCAAGACATACAAAAAAATTACTGCAGCAGCTTGAGTATAAAATATCATATAAAAACACAATAATCTATATAGAAATGTGCACAAATTGAGGTCAACCATGTCAGAGGAAATCCTTTATCATTGCCATTTTTTTTGTGTCTGGACATAGTCAAAAGCAGCGGCTAGTTTCAATTTCAGTTATGTCAACAACCACTTATGTCGACGTCAGTCAATCAGCCAGTCTGAGGGGCAGGGACATAAACAGGTCACTGTAACAAAAATGTACATTGAATTGAAGGAAAGAACGTACATTCTGCAAAACAATTGGAACCCTGGCTCTCCAGCTACCTCACAGACAGACTGCAGTACGTACTGTTGGAGGTCGTCACGTTTGACACAGTGGTCAGCAGCACAGGCACCTCAAGGTACCGTGCTGGTACCCTTCCTCTTCACACTATACACCTCAGACAAGTTTCTGCTACGACTCTGAGCTGTGTCACATTCAGAAGTATGCAAATAACACAGCCATCATTGGGTGTATCAGTGTAATATTCTACACTGTGATCTGCTGGGGAGGCAGCACTTTCAGGAAGAATCCCTTCAGGCTGGACGAGCAAACAGGGAAAAAACAAACAAGCCATCATAGATGACACCAGCCACCCACTGCAGAACGTCATCAGTGTGCAGAAAAGTCTGTTCAGTGACAGGATGCTCCTCCCCAAAAGCAAAACAAACACCTTGAGAATTCCTTTGCTCACGTGCCATTCATTTGCATAACTCCTCACAAAGAAGGACAGAGAAGTGCATGAAATGGAGGGATAGAAGCATGGTTCCCACGGCCGACCCTATGGTTTCTGTACGACCTGTGCTACCACCGAGCCACTGCCACTCCTTATGCATTACTATACGTTTCTATGAAAATAAATTTCTTTAAAAAGACGTTTAAATGTAACAAAAAAATATTTTTGTAAATGATATAGCTTACCTGACAAACTGCCTTTATGGGGAAGTCATATCCTGGGATAGTCACGTGCCCACTCTCAGACGTATAGGATTGATTGATTGATTGAAACTTTTATTAGTAGATTGCACAGTGAAGTACATATTCCGTACAATTGACCACTAAATGGGAACACCCGAATAAGTTTTTCAACTTGTTTAAGTCGGGGTCCACTTAAAGGCCTACTGAAATGCGATTTTCTTATTTAAACGGGGATAGCAGATCCATTCTATGTGTCATACTTGATCATTTCGCGATATTGCCATATTTTTGCTGAAAGGTTTTAGTAGAGAACATCGACGATAAAGTTCGCAACTTTTGGTCGCTGATAAAAAAGCCTTGCCTGTACCGGAAGTAGCAGACGATATGCGCGTGACGTCACAGGTTGTGGAGCTCCTCACATCTGCACATTGTTTACAATCACGGCCACCAGCAGCGAGAGCGATTCGGACCGAGAAAGCGACGATTTCCCCATTAATATGAGCGAGGATGAAAGATTTGTGGATGAGGAAAGTGAGAGTGAAGGACTAGAGGGCTGTGGGAGCGATTCAGATAGGGAAGATGCTGTGAGAGGCGGGTGGGACCTGATATTCAGCTGGGAATGACTAAAACAGTAAATAAACACAATACATATATATACTCTATTAGCCACAACACAACCAGGCTTATATTTAATATGCCACAAATTAATCCCACATAACAAACACCTCCCCCCTCCCGTCCATATAACCCGCCAATACAACTCAAACACCTGCACAACACACTCAATCCCACAGCCCAAAGTACAGTTCACCTCCCCAAAGTTCATACAGCACATATATTTCCCCAAAGTCCCCAAAGTTACGTACGTGACATGCACATAGCGGCAGGCACGTACGGGCAAGCGATCAAATGTTTGGAAGCCGCAGATGCATGCGTACTCACGGTACCGTGTCTGCGCATCCAACTCAAAGTCCTCCTGGTAAGAGTCTCTGTTGTCCCAGTTCTCTACAGGCCAATGGTAAAGCTTGATTGTCATCTTCCGGGAATGTAAACAATGAAACACCGGCTGTGTTATCCGGCACAACAGTCAGGGGGTGCATTCTACGGCGGGGGTGCGTTATCCGGCACAACACCTGCCGCAATACACCGCTTCCCACCTACAGCTTTCTTCTTTGCTGTCTCCATTGTTCATTGAACAAAATGCAAAAGATTCACCAACACAGATGTCCAGAGTACTGTGGAATTTTGCGATGAAAACAGACGACTTAATAGCTGGCCACCATGCTGTCCCAAAATGTCCTCTACAATCCGTGACGTCAAGCGCAGGCGTCATCATACCGGGACGTTTTCAGCAGGATATTTCGCGCGAAATTTAAAATTGCACTTTAGTAAGCTAACCCGGCTGTATTGGCATGTGTTGCAATGTTAAGATTTCATCATTCATATATAAACTATCAGACCGCGTGGTCGGTAGTAGTGGGTTTCAGTAGGCCTTTAAATTGATTTGTGATACATATATATACTATCAAATATATACTAACATCATAATACAGTCATCACACAAGATAATCATCAGAGTATATGCATTGAATTATTTGCATTATTTACAATCCGGGGTGTGGGATATGGAGGGGGGGTTAGGTTTGGTTGGTATCAACACTTCAGTCAACAATCAGCATCAACAATTGCATCATCAGAGAAATGGACATTGGAACAGTGTAGGACTGACTTGGTAGGATATGTACAGCAAGTAGTGGACATAGAGAGAGAGAGATCAGAAAGTATAAGAAAAAGTGTCTACATTTGATTATTTACAATCCGAAGAGGTATTATGTGTAAGGGAGGGTGTTAGTTTAGGGTTGAAGTTGCCTGGAGGTGTTCTTTTAGTGCGGTTTTGAAGGAGGATAGAGATGCCCTTTCTTTTACACCTGTTGGGAGTGCATTCCATATTGATGTGGCATAGAAAGAGAATGAGTTAAGACCTTTGTTAGTTCGGAATCTGGGTTTAACACATTTTAAGTGGCTTTTTATAGGTTGATTAGAAAACTCTGACTGTCTTATTTAAAAAAGGGGGGGATAACTTGTTCAAATTCACAAGTTAACATGAGAAACCAATGCTCCCGAGGTACAAGATCTGAGGAAATGCATTTTACTTCACTGATTATTTTCCATTTCTCCAACTGTCTATGAATGTTGTCATTCATCTAGGTCATCGTCATCTCAGGGCATTCAATCCATCGCAACTGGATTGTGTGGTTTGTCTTAGAAGACGTTTCGCCGCTCATCCGAGTAGGCTTCATGACTTCGTGCTCATAGATTTAGATTGGTCAGATCTAGTCCAGCGGCTGGAGCCAAAACCCTAAATAGTCATACTCCAAAAAACAGGAGGGTGTGCCTGGGCAAGGAGGGTTTCGCCCTATCGTAGTGACTGCTATTTTAGGCAGCAACCTGCTGGTTGCTTTTGAGTAGTAAAATCTTCCATTGCTTCAACGCATACCTGTATAATGATTAATACATGTTTACTCACGAGAAAGCAACTTCAGACTGTTAAGACTACTTTATTTTCATATTTGTAGCAAGCAACAACACAGCAGGAACAACATCCCTGCCGTGATATTGTCACACACACTTTTCATTCAACTACCGCTAATCACTTCTCTGCTTCTCCTTCCCTCATGTCAAGTTGGAGTTGACACTGGTTCCCAAAACAGCTGTCCAGGCTGTGCCTGTAAAATGATTTGATTTTGGACCTCCAGAAATAGCATGTCCTCATCCATTTGTGTCAACGGGATGAAATAACGCCAATTCAGAAACATTTAGCTGTACATACGTTGTACCGTATTTTTCGGACTATAAGTCGCAGTTTTTTTTCATAGTTTGGCCGGGGGTGCGACTTATAGTCAGGAGCGACTTATGTGTGAAATTATTAACACATTACCGTAAAATATCAAATAATATTATTTAGCTCATTCACGTAAGAGACTAGACGTATAAGATTAGGAGTGACAGATTGTTTGGTAAACATATAGCATGTTCTATATGTTATAGTTATTTGAATGACTCTTACCATAATATGTTACGTTAACATACCAGGCACGTTCTCAGTTGGTTATTTATGCCTCATATAATGTACACTTATTCAGCCTGTTGTTCACTATTCTTTATTTATTTTAAATTGCCTTTCAAATGTCTATTCCTCCAAAAATGCGACTTATACTCCAGTGCGACTTATATATGTTTTTTTCCTTCTTTATTATGCATTTTCGGCCGGTGCGATTTATACTCCGGAGCGACTTATAGTCCGAAAAGTACGGTATATGTGACAATAAAGATCTCCTGAAAAACTTTCATAAGCTGACTTCAAGTCCATCCCTGCCCATTAGGACATTTCAGGGTGTAAAAGCACCGCGCATGGCATCCTGGGAAATGTAGTTTTCAAACTGGCCCAATCAATAGAGGCAGAAAAAAACTACACTGACAGGTGTACTCCAAGCTTTTGTTTGATACGTCACAAGGCGGGACATTATAATTTTGAAAGGACAATACCACGGTTTTTACACTACTATTACATCTGTTCAAGCATGCTCTTCACTGACACATCGTTGAACTTATCTCCACACACAACTCCGTGTGTTTAACACAACAGATTTGTTAAATGAGAACATAATTATAATCTGAAAGGAACTGAGCACTATACTAAATCAAGATTTAGAACAGGGATGAAGGAGAGACATATCAATCAAAGGTGTTAGTTTATGGCACAATATTGACAGGGAAATAAAAACCTAAATCCTCTACTGTATTAAAAAAATTTAAAAGTCATGATGTTTGAAAAGATATGTTTTTGACTAAATTTTTGTTTTCATGTATAGTTATGTTGTTGTATGTTATGAACTATGTACAGTACAGGCCAAAAGTCTGGACACACCTTCTCATTCACAACACAACTGATGGTCCCAACCCCACTAATAAAGCAAGAAATTCCACTAATCAACCCTGATAAGGCACAACAGTGAAGTGAAAACCATTTCAGGTGACTACCTCTTGAAGCTCATCGAGAGAATGCCGAGAGTGTGCAAAGCAGTAATCAGAGCAAAGGGTGGCTATTTTGAAGAAACTAGAAAATAAAACATGTTTTCAGTTATTTCACCTTTTTTTGTTAAGTACATAACTCCACATGTGTTCATTCATAGTTTTGATGCCTTCAGTGACAATCTACAATGTAAATAGTCATGAAAATAAAGAAAACGCATTGAATGAGAAGGTGTTTCCAAACTTTTGGCCTGTACTGTATGTTATGAATATATATAGCTAGTCTTCTGAGTTAAACAACAAATGTGACGATATGATTAGGGGGCAGATACTTCTTTCTGCTCCTTTTCATTCATTATCTATTTTAAATGTTATGTTGATAGTTTTTTGTTTGACCTTAAATGAATGAAATAAAACAAAACAAATAAAAACAAAGATACGCTGATGGAAACAGTACATTGACCCTAGTGGGAGAATGTGAGTGTGAATGGTTGTCTAGGATAGGGCTGGGATAAGCTCCAGCCCCCCTCCGCGACCCCGAAAGGGACAGGCGGTAGAAAATGGTTGAAAGGACATTTGTGTTTTTTACATGTCAAAAAGATGTTACTTTAAAAAACAGTTCATGTGATATATCATTTTTAAAATGTTATGCGGTATAGTAAATTTATGACATATTACAGTTTTGTCAGGTTTCGGGTATGTCCCCCCAATATTTCTATTACCACATTCCTACACCCTTGCTGCTTGAGGTAACGACCTAGCGTTCCAAAGTGCTGTTGTATTGTGTCTAAACTACCACGATTAACTTAACTGATGTGATGGCAGTTGTAGCTGCTTCTGCTTGGACATAAACACAGTAGCTGTTAACCAAGTAAACAAGTTTTGCAGGGTCGCAAGGTTTATATTGATCGCAAAGCACTTAATAACACGTTTTGTTTTGCATCATCCTAATAACGTCTGAACAGTTCCAGTTATGATAGCACACCAGTTTTGTACATAGAAAAAAAGCAGATAATTAACATAATATGAACTTAGTCTTTATTTGTCAACCTGTGTTTTTCACCCTGTTTAAAAGTAGCAGGTCCAGAGATACACTCCTGTGACATCATGATTTGATATTAGGGTTGTATGGTATACCGATACTCATAAAGTACCGCAGTACTAATGAATTAAAAACAGTACTATACTGCTTTTGAAAAGAAACCTTACTTTTTTTTTTTTCCATCGACATGATGTGACAATGCTGGCATGTTAGTCAACACATCACTTTTTGCGAGCACAAAGTAAAGACAGAAGATGGAGAATGGACGTAGTTTGGGTTTAAACCTCACGATATAGGGGAACTATAAATACTGAAGTGGTGGAACTGGTGCTTTAAATTATAGCTTGTGAGCGGCTAGTGTCTCTCCGTAGTGTTTTAGCTACTTCTAAATCACTAATCCTCGCCTCCATGGTGACAAATAAAGTATGTTTCTTACAAATCTCATCCCTACAGGACGAGGAATAGTGAAACATTCTTCACTACAGACCGTAGGAGGATACAATAGCTCCCAATCAAAACAAAAGGGTGGGTCTACACAGATATCGATTGTAGGGACATCAAGTGCAAGAGCCGTATCTAATCGATACTACAATGATCACATCGAGATTATTTATCATCACTAAATATTTTTTCCTTTTTTTAATTTGTATTATGTTTATAAGCTCGGGAAATACGTCCCTGGACACACAGGCTCTTTAAATATGACCAATGTATATTATATGTATATATGCTGTAACAACTTGGTATCAATCGATACCCAAAATGGTGGTATCACCAAAAACGTATGTATAGTATCCAAACAACATAATAATTAGTGCTACTTACAATTTAACAGAAGTGTAGATGGAACATGTTAAAACAGAAAATAACCAGATAGTAAGAGTACATGAACAAAATAATCCATCCATTTCCTCCCGCTTGTTCCTCATATTTTGACAAAACAATACAATGAGATATAACACAATATGTTACTGCATACGCCAGTAGCCAAGTTAAGTGCCTTTGTAACCCATTTGCATGCTTACCACATAATAGTGACGTTTTCTAGTATATTTATGATGTTATTTAATGCCCAAATTGTTCTTTGATTGCAATAAAAAACATGTTTAATATAACATAGGATTTTATTTTTTTTACATAGAGCCAATAATGCAATTTTTTGTGGTCCCCTTTATTAAGAAAAGTATCAAAAATTCTCAAAATACATTTTGGCAGTGTTTCCCACACATTCATTTATTTGTGGCGGCCCGCCACGAAAGAATTACATCCGCCACAAATGGATTTTTCGGCTTTTGACTCGCTCGACCACTCATAAAAGCAATGGATAGGTGGCGGTAGCCTACTGTGCATTGTAACTCCGCCAATAGCACTTAATTCACCTGGTGGGCCAGAAGAAGAAGAAGACGAAGACGAAGAAGACGAAGACGAAGACGAAGACGAAGACGAAGACGAAGACGAAGACGAAGACGGACGGACGGGATCAAAATACGAGGGTAATATAGGTTATAAGTAGATAGGTTATAGCTGCATCGCTCGCGGCTCGTCATATATTTAACGTTAATCCGCGACTTCACCGAGCGTTTCACTGACGGTGAGCAGCCTGACGCTGCTTCATTAACACCGCCGCTGTTTGACTCCGGGTCTGGGGCAGACGCACGTAATAACAATCACCTGTTTTCATACCTACGAGCTAACGTGTCCAGGTTATAACCCTGTTGTCAATAAACACACGTGGAGACGGTGCTTCAGATACTGTATTAATACTCAAGCTAAAATGTCCACTGTCCACTGCAGCATGTGAATGCAATGAAAATAATAAAATCTGAGCCAAAGGCTGTTAAAATGTTGTCCAGGTTAATGTTTTGGCCATTAAAGGCCCTTCATTTCAAGATTTCAACTGTGATCGGGCTTTAAACAGGTGGCTGACCTGTTCAGATGGGTGTAACTGCTACTGGTCAAATAATGTGAAATAGCATTTAATTTTACATGTATGCAATGCCATTTAAATGTAATTATAAATAATAATAATAATAAATACTGTGTAGTGTAGGGCAGCACGGTGAAAGAGGGGTTAGTGCATCTGCCTCACAATACGAAGGTCCTGAGTAGTCTTGGGTTCAATCCCGGGCTCGGGATCTTTCTGTGTGGAGTTTGCATGTTCTCCCCGTGACTGCGTGGGTTCCCTCCGGGTACTCCGGCTTCCTCCCACCTCCAAAAAAAACATGCACCTGGGGATAGGTTGATTGGCAACACTAAATTGGCCCTAGTGTGTGAATGTGAGTGTGAATGTTGTCTGTCTATCTGTGTTGGCCCTGCGATGAGGTGGCGACTTGTCCAGGGTGTACCCCGCCTTCCGCCCGATTGTAGCTGAGATAGGCTCCAGCGCCCCCCGCGACCCCACAAGGGAATAAGCGGTAGAAAATGGATGGATGGATGGACTGTGTAGTGTTGTAAATAGTCAACGGGAAGAATTTTAGTAAGATATAAGCCATGAGCACTACACAGCCAGAAAAAAACCTAGGCAGGACAAGTAAAAATATTGGGGCAAGTAAATTTGAGAAGTCGGGCAAGTAGAAAAATTAGGGCGGAGGGAACAAGTGAGACTCAGCAAACACTGAAAAATAAAGCAGGGTCAGATCAGAAATGCACTTTTCTCATGAAAAGGGTCCTAATTTATATTCTTATGTGCCTTATAGAGAGGACCACGACAAAACATAGAGCGACTAGCTCCAGTGCGACCTGTTCAGCAGGAGGAGGAGGTTGACTGACTGTGGCAGGACACCTCTGCCTCTGTTTCACTTCATGTTGCTGGTAAATAATATGGTTGTAGTAGTAGGCTAAAGTTAAATTATTTAGTATGCACTAATTAAAGGGGCAGAGCTTTAAGAGACATTTTAGCTTTTATATTTTATAAGATATATTTTTTGTAAGAACCACAATTAATAAATATATTTCAGTGAATCACTAATTGTTCAAATCTGTATATAAATATGTACATAAAATGTTGTAATTATATTCCAACTCCGCGTTCTTCTTGGTCATCGCCGCTGCCATCGCCACCCCCCACCCACACCACCACAAATAGATGCCTGCCCTGTGGGAAACACTGTTTTGGTATATATACATATATAAATATTAGTGTTGTCCTAACACCAATGTTTTGATACCAGTACCAAAATGTATTTTGATACTTTTCTATACTTTTCCAAATAAAGGGGACCACAAAAAATCTCATTATTGGCTTTATGTAAAAAAAAATCTGTACTACGTCTTTCTTCTTTGTTTGAAGCGAGAGACGAACAAACGCGAGCCTCAACAATTCTGATTGGCGAACATGGCTGTCACTCAATGCCAGTGACGATGGAGAAAAAAAAACTCGGTTTCTTGCGGTTATTTACCACACTAATTAAAACCTCAATGTCAATGCGATTTCGATAACCATGCAGTGGAACACCGCTGCAGCTGACAAGACACGTGTCCACGAACTGGCCACACTTTTACCCACAAGGAGGCGAACGAGGGCCGCAACGGACTTTCAGCACCTGCAGAGCTCGACGCCTAGGTCCTGGGCGTTGCTGCTGATGGCGCAGAGGGCGTCCATGAACTGGCCACATACGTGGATTCCACACATTGTTCATGCAGGATGGGTACAGGAAGTCGCCGTGGAGCAGGAAGAGGAAGTTGCTTTGGAGGAGGAACAGCAAGTTTTCGTGGAGCAGAAACGAGACCACTTGGAGGCTTGGACGAGGATGGAACGGGAACAGGTGGCTCCAAGACTTTGGTCTTGCATGGTGCGGGGACTGGTCTTAGAAGGAGAGCTTGAGCCTTGGGGAGCTGGTAAGTCAAAATGGGTGAGACTGTTTGGCTGCAGATGATCTACTGCTTTAGCCATTGAAAACATTTTATGATAATTAACAATGGATAAAGCAGTGTATGTTGGTGCTGGCTAGCTCAAGGAATTTAGAAATCCAGAATCTGCGTATGTGTGCAGCCCTTGTGCTTGCTGCTGTGTAGCGTGACATCAAAATGGTACGACAGCTTTTTGCTCTGACTAACAGCCCACGACATGGAAAACTTGGCAAAATGGGGAATATCATTACCCACTTGAGGTGGTAAGGAAAGCAATGCTGTCTACTAGGGATGTCCGATAATGGCTTTTTGCCGATATCCGATATTCCGATATTGTCCAACTCTTTAATTACCGATACCAACCGATATATACAGTCGTGGAATTAACACATTATTATGCCTAACTTGGACAACCAGGTATGGTGAAGATAAGGTACTTTTAAAAAAAATAATAATAATAAAATAAGATAAATTAAAAACATTTTCTTGAATAAAAAAGAAAGCAAACCAATATAAAAACAGTTACATAGAAACTAGTAATTAATGAAAATGAGTAAAATTAACTGTTAAAGGTTAGTACTATTAGTGGACCAGCAGCACGCACAATCATGTGTGCTTACGGACTGTATCCCTTGCAGACTGTATTGATATATATTGATATATAATGTAGGAACCAGAATATTAATAACAGAAAGAAACAACCCTTTTGTGTGAATGAGTGTAAATGGGGGAGGAAGGTTTTTTCGGTTGGTGCACTAATTGTAAGTGTATCTTGTGTTTTTTATGTTGATTTAATAAAAAAAATAAAAAACAAACAAAAAAAACAAAAAACGATACCGATAATAAAAAAAACGATACCGATAATTTCCGATATTATTGGACCTCTCTACTGTCTGCCCTTTGCTTCAGTGGAGAAACTAATTGATTCCACAAGTCGGAATGACATGCAGAAGGCGCTGTGGTCAGCTTGGCGATGTCACCGGGCCAAACGGAGTCGATCGGGACCAGCTTGCAATCTAGACCCCAAAAAACCTCCTCGTCCTCTTAGGGTAAAAAGCAGAGTGTTTCCGCTTCAATCGCTTTAAACACCCGCAATGTCCATATCTTCTGAAGAAACGTTGTCCACTAGTTGATTGTTTTCTTCTACTGCAAACAGGTCGCCTGTATGCCAAAGGTTGTGTCTCCAAAATGCAGAAGGAACGGCAGGAAGCAGCATGAAGGTGAGAATGGTGTTTATTCCAGTTATGAGGCAAAAAATTAAGGATACTCTGCCGCAAGCGAAATTACCTCAGCATAGAACTAAAAGCAAACAAACAGTCGCCAATGGCGAACAAAAAACCCAAACTGAGTGGATCGCGAGGCAGGTATAAATAAAGGGCATGATTACTAGCACACAGGTGAAAACACTGATCACAAAGTAAATGCTGGTGTGTACTCTTAGCAACAGAACGTAAACAAAAAAGAAGCCAAGTGGCAGTGGGAAGAGAACTAGACTTAAACATAGAAAGAATAATCCATCCATCCATTTCCTACCGCTTGTCCCTTTCGGGGTCGCGGGGGGTGCTGGAGCCTATCTCAGCTGCATTCGGGCGGAAGGCGGGGACACCCTGGACAAGACGCCACCTCATCACAGGGCCAACACAGACAGACAGACAACTTTCACACTCACATTCACACACTAGGGCCAATTTAGTGTTGCCAATCAACCTATCCCCAGGTGCATGTCTTTGGAGGTGGGAAGAGGCCGGAGTACACGGAGGGAACCCACGCAGTCACGGGGAGAACATGCAAACTCCACACAGAAAGATCCCAAGCCCGGGATTGAACTCAGGACTACTCAGGACCTACGTATTGTGAGGCACATGCACTAACCCCTGTTCCACCGTGCTGCCCTAGAAAAAATAATACTAAACATAAACTAAGACATGAAGTGGGCAGCGGGTCATGACAGTGTTGTTCTTATTTTGTAGATTGCTGAGAACCTGTGTCCTCTGTAGTGGACATTTAATTGTTGTCTATTTATTTTGTCAAGAGTCTAGCGCTCTGCATTTTTTAACAACTAAAATAGTCAAAGAGCATCTCTATGACAGCAGTGTTACTCTTCCAAGTTTTCTGAACTAAACTCGTGGGCCTATCTGGTGTCACCCCCGGGACAGATTTGGCCTACGGTGTGTGAGTTTAATAGCCCTGGTCTACAATGTACACTGAATGCTACGATCAGCATATTTCTTTGTCTCTATGGTGTGTAATTTTGCAGATGCAATCAACAAAAAAAGAACAGAAATCAATAAATAGGCACCAAATGTCTGAAAGCATATCACATTCACAGAGTATTCCCTTGCTTAAATCTGTCAATTCAGTCTCTTAACTTTAAAATAACCATTATTGTCCTTTGTTTTTGTCACATTGTGCTTCTTTGTGTCATGAGTTGAACCTGTGTCTTGCCTCCAATCCGCTCTCCTTGGTGTCATGTCAAGTCAAAGTGTATTCAGTTGTCTAATTAGTCTGTGTATTTACTTCTCAGTTTGTGTCTCATCTGTCCGGTCGACATATGCCCCGTGTGGTAAAAGTCTCTCCAAGCTAGCATCAACATTCGTTCTCTTAGCTTTTCTCTTATTTTGTATGTTTTGGACATTTCTACTTTGTTTTGTATTAGGGAAGTAACAATATGAAAATTTCATATCACGATTATCGTGACCAAAACTGATCAAGGTTATCATTATTATCACTGTATTGTTGAATGTGCTCAAAAAACACTTACACACACATTGTAATCTTTGACCAAGTTATTTTTGTTAATAACTCAAGTTAATAGACAAATTGCTAGAAAATCCACTAATTTGCATGTATTGTGTTTCTTATGCTTCACTGATTGTGTTTATGGGCAAGTCCACATACACGCCCTCGCCCTACTTTTTAGCCCTATCCATACATTCTCCGCATTCCCGTGAGGGTAGTGCTATCCCAATGACTCGTTGCATGTAGGGTTAGTGGACATAAGGGGTAGGGGGTATAATTCTAGCCATTCAGAGTGAGGGATTTCAGATGCTAACTTGCTCAGGTAGGGCCAGAGAGAATTTCCCAATTTCTGCATAAGTTATACCGTATTTTTCGGATACCAGTTTTTTTCCTAGTTTGGACGGGGGTGCGGCTTATACTCGGGAGCGACTTATGTGTGAAATTATTAACACATTACCGTAAAATATCAAATAATACTATTTAGCCCCATCACGTAAGATACTAGACGTATAAGATTTCATGGGATTTAGCGATTAGGAGTGACAGATTGTTTGGTAAACGTATAGCATGTTCTATATGTTATAGTTATTTGAATGACTCTTACCATAATAAGTTACGTTAACATACCAGGCACGTTCTCAGTTGGTTATTTATGCGTCATATAACGTACACTTATTCAGCCTGTTGTTCACTATTCTTTATTTATTTTAAATTGCCTTTCAAATGTCTATTCTTGGTGTTGGGTTTTATCAAATACATTTCCCCAAAAAATGTGACTTATACTCCAGTGCGACTTATATATGTTTTTCCCTTCTTTATTATGCATTGCGACTTATACTCGGGAAAATGCGGTAGTTAGTATATATTACATGCCAGTTTGTAAAGTTTGTTTGTAACGTTAGCCAGATAGCCACGCTAGCTAACGTAAAATACTTACAAAAAGCTTGCGAATATAAAAACATTAACACTACATACCTTCAAAAAATTCATAAGAGTCAACAGTCATAGATGGCGGCTTCTGACTTTATTACCTTTATGAACCACTTCTTTCGGGACTCTATGAAAGCTCTTTCCTATCTCTCTATTTGAACGACTGGAACACCCAAAAGCAAAACAGCAATACAGCATTTTCTACTCAAACTCTACCCTCACTTACCATGAATTGATTTACGTGGACCCCGACTTAAACAAGTTGAAAAACTTATTCGGGTGTTACCATATAGTGGTCAATTGTACGGAATATGTACTGAACTGTGCAATCTACTAATAAAAGTTTCAATCAATCAAAAAAAACTCTCACTTGTTTTAATGCTACGCTGAAGCTGCTTGACATTTTTGTGGTCCCTTATATTTTGAAAAGTATCAAAGTATTGAAATACATAACGGTATACAGTTTGGTACCAAAATATTGGTGTCGGGACATCTCGAGGTGGGACGAATGTGCAAACGTAACTATGTAATCACTTACGTACCCGATTGTAAATTGCGTAGCGAGTGGTGTCCCAATTCCTAGGGAAGATTACAAAACTCTACCCCTTGTTGTTTCATTTCGAGAGTGCAGTGGTAGTGAGTGAGGGGGAAAATTGGAATTGGGCCTTCTTCTTAGTTTTGTTTTAATGACAAAGCTTTTATTGTTTTAAAATATTGGCTTGTACTGTAGCACTTTCAGATCAATTTAAATGAAAAGAGCGTAACAAATAAGATCTATTGTTATTATTTATTATTTCTGGTGGGCGTTGTGTGGCGTCTAGTCTATTCAGCGGTTCTTGAACGCACCGTAAAAATACCTCTGTCTTGTATTCCTCTGAGTAAAGAACCGTCACTTTGTTGTAAGAGAGCACAGCCTGTAGCTTCAATGTGCACACTTGAATATCTTAGCTTCTCAGACAGCATTTTGTTTACATAAGTTTAGATTGGGGAATGTCATTTCTTAATGGGAAAAGACACTTATGTTTCATGTAAGCATTTAAGCTAGCGAGCTGTTATCAATCCCTTTCTAAACATTTTGTATAATTTCCCTTTTCTTTTGTTTCAAAGATCAATCACAGTTTTTCGATAGTTTTGATTTAAAATGGTAATACTAACCGTCAGGAGTTTTACCGCGATTCTTCTTCTTCTTTATAGCTCCGTTTGTACATCCCTCTTTTGTATTTTGGAATCCTGAATTACTCCAGTACTTGGAAATAAACCTTTTTGAGCAGCACCCCATTGTTGTTTTGTCCTTGCTTTCCTGCAATTGTGTCCACCTCACCTTGCCACCACATTCTCAACCGTGACACGATATCCATTCTTCACAGAGACTTGGTACCGAGTCACCAATTCGTGGGAAAAAAAACGCGAGACATATTACTGGCAATAACGTTGTCAAAAACCTAATCATACAAAAACTGTGGCATAGAACTACAAAAAGTGAGGTACTTCGGGCAAATTACATCCAATCTTACTGACTGACACATTGGACAGCCAATAGAATTTGGAGAGCAGTAATGTGCTGGTTGATGGGTGGACTTAAAAGCAAGGAAGTACTGTGCAATGAAGCAATAAAAATGTGGAAATAAGGGTGTGACCTGAAATATTCAGAAGAGACTGTCCACAAATAGGTCAGCTCAATGTGGCCGCTGATGGCGCTCGCACACACACACACACACACACACGCACAAGCACATTCACACTCACACACACGATCCAGGCAGCAGACAGAGCACCTAATGGTGTTTTCCCAAGCCTGCGTAAACGTAAAAGGTAGAATTAATGTGGAGAAGTAAAATACTTACAAAACTAAACTTTATGGTGTGCTTGTAATCAGCTTCCAGTGTGCAGTGGAAGTAAATTGAAGTTTGTTTGTTACTAGCAAGGCTCACTAATTCCAGATTTAGGTTCCAGATTAGTTTCTCCAGCATTTCTCAGGTTGTTGCAAGAAAAATAGCGTTTTTCCAGAAACAGCCGAGTGAAAACTGTCTGACTATTCACCAATAGCCCAATTCTCCCACACGCATGAAGAGGGAAAAGCTGCGCAAAAGGTGCAGATTTTGGCCACGCAGAATTCTCCACCTTGATTTACAGTAAATACTGTATGTCACAAAGAACTCTTGGTAGAGTAACCTTAAAATTATGGTGTTCGTTCATTGTCAGTCAAATCAAGCTTTGTGCCTATTCTCTCATTAACTTAAAAGTACTCGTAGAATGGAAAAGCAAGTTGTCTCTATATTGAAGCTATTATCATACAAACCCCGTTTCCATATGAGTTGGGAAATTGTGTTAGATGTAAATATAAACAGAATACAATGATTTGCAAATCATTTTCAACCGATATTCAGTTGAATATGCTACAAAGACAACATACTTGATGTTCAAACTGATAGACATTTTTTTTTGTGCAAATGATCATTAACTTTAGAATTTGATGCCAGCAACACGTGCAAAGAAGTTGGGAAAGGTGGCAATAAATACTGATAATGTTGAGGAATGCTCATCAAACACTTATTTGGAACATCCCACAGGTGAACAGGCAAACTGGGAACAGGTGGGTGCCATGATTGGGTATAAAAGTAGATTCCATGAAATGCTCAGTCATTCACAAACAAGGATGGGACGAAGGTCACCACTTTGTCAACAAATGCGTGAGCAAATTGTTGAACAGTTTAAGAAAAACCTTTCTCAACCAGCTATTGCAAGGAATTGAGGGATTTCACCATGTACGGTCCGTAATATCATCAAATGGTTCAGAGAATCTGGAGAAATCACTGCACGTACGCAGCTAAGCCGGTGACCTTCGATCCCTCAGGCTGTACTGCATCAACAAGCGACATCAGTGTGTAAAGGATATCACCACATGGGCTCAGGAACACTTCAGAAACCCACTGTCAGTAACTACAGTTGGTCGCTACATCTGTAAGTGCAAGTTAAAACTCTCCTATGCAAGGGGAAAACTGTTTATCAACAACACCCAGAAACGCCGTCGGCTTCGCTGGGCCTGAGCTCATCTAAGATGGACTGATACAAAGTGGAAAAGTGTTCTGTGGTCTGACGAGTCCACATTTCAAATTGTTTTTTGGAAACTGTGGACATTGTGTCCTCCGGACCAAAGAGGAAAATAACCATCCGGATTGTTCTAGGCGCAAAGTTGAAAAGCCAGCATCTGTGATGGTATGGGGGTGTATTAGTGCCCAAGACATGGGTAACTTACACATCTGTGAAGGCACCATTAAAGGCCTACTGAAATGATTTTTTTTAATTTAAACAGGGATAGCAGATTCATTCTATGTGTCATACTTGATCATTTCGTGATATTGCCATATTTTTGCTGAAAGGATTTAGTATAGAACATCGACGATAAAGTTTGCAACTTTTGGTCGCTGTTAAAAAAAAGCCTTGCCTGTACCGGAAGTAGCGTGACGTCACAAGTTGAAAGTCTCCTCACATTTCCCCATTGTTTACACCAGCAGCGAGAGCGATTCGGACCGAGAAAGCGACGATTACCCCATTAATTTGAGCGAGGATGAAAGATTCGTGGATGAAAAACGTGAGAGTGAAGGACTAGAGTGCAGGGCAGGACGTATCTTTTTTCGCTCTGACCGTAACTTAGATACAAGGGCTCATTGGATTCCACACTCTCTCCTTTTTCTATTGTGGATCACGGATTTGTATTTTAAACCACCTCGGATACTATATCCTCTTGAAAATGAGAGTCGAGAACGCGAAATGGACATTCACAGTGACTTTTATCTCCACGACAATACATCAGCGAAGCACTTCAGCTACGGAGCTAACGTGATAGCATCGTGCTTAACTGCAGATAGAAACAAAAGAAATAAGCCCCTGACTGGAAGGATAGACAGAATATCAACAATACTACCAAACTCTGGACCTGTAACCACACGGTTAATGCTGTACCGCCTGACGAAGCTTAACAATGCTGTTGCTAACGGCGCCATTGAAGCTAACTTAGCTATGGGACCTCGATAGAGCTATGCTAATAACATTAGCTCTCTACCTACGCCAGCTCTCATCTGCTCATCAACACCAGTGCTCACCTGCGTTTCAGCGATCGACGGCGCGACGAAGGACTTCACCCGATCATTGACGCGGTCGGCGGCTAGCGTCGGATAGCGCGTCTGCTATCCAAGTCAAAGTCCTGCTGGTTGTGTTGCTGTAGCCAGACGCTAATACACCGATCGCACCTACAGGTATCTTCTTTGCAGTCTCCATTGTTCATTAAACAAATTGCAAAAGATTCACCAACACAGATGTCCAGAATACTGTGGAATTTAGCGATGAAAAAAGACGATTTAAGCTGGCGACCGACCTATTCCAAAATGTCTGATTCAACTACTGACGTCACGCGCATACGTCATCATACCTAGACGTTTTCAACCGGAAGTTTCCTGGGAAATTTAAAATTGCACTTTATAAGTTAACCCTGCCGTATTGGCATGTGTTGCAATGTTAAGATTTCATCATTGATATATAAACTATCAGACTGCGTGGTCGGTAGTAGTGGGTTTCAGTAGGCCTTTAATGCTGAAAGGTACATACAGGTTTTGGAGCAACATATGTTGCCATCCAAGCAACGTTACCATAGACGCCCCTGCTTATTTCAGCAAGACAATGCTAAGCAACGTGTTACATCAACGTGGCTTCATAGTAAAAGAGTGCGGGTACTAGACTGGGCTGCCTGTAGTCCAGACCTGTCTCCCATTGAAAATGTGTGGTGCATTATGAAGCCTAAAATACCACAACGGAAACCCCCGGACTGTTGAACAACTTAAGCTGTACATCAAGCAAGAATGGGAAAGAATTCCACCTGAGAAGCTTAAAAAATGTGTCTCCTCAGTTCCCAAACGTTTACTGAGTGTTGTTAAAAGGAAAGGCCATGTAACACAGTGGTGAACATGCCCTTTCCAAACTACTTTGGCACGTGTTGCAGCCATGAAATTCTAAGTTAATTATTATTTGAAAAAATTCTGTCTTTGTAGTATATTCAATTGAATATGGGTTGAAAAGGGTTTGCAAATCATTGTATTCCGTTTATATTTACATCTAACACAATTTCCCAACTCATATGGAGACGGGGTTTGTATATGTCTGATGTATGACACCAAAAGACTTCCAAAGTTTGCGAGTAAATCAATCAATCAATCTCACAGAGATT
>NC_084548.2:25082500-25110000 GCF_033978685.3 Nerophis lumbriciformis | reverse complement strand
TCAAAAGTTTACATACCCCAGTGACTTTGATCTGATAAAACATGCACAAAAGTTGACACAAATAGGTTTGAATGGCTAATCAAGGTTCCAATCCTCACCTGTGACCTGTTTGTTTTTAATTAATGTGTGTGTATAAAAGGTCAGTGAGTTTCTGGGCTTCTGACAGACCATTGCATCTTTCATCCAGTGCTGCACAGATGTTTCTGGATTCGGAGTCATGGGGAAGGCAAAATAATTGTCAAAGGATCTGCGAGAAAAGGTAATTAAATGATAAATGGGTTATACTTGTATAGCGCTTTTCTACCTTCAAGGTACTCAAAGCGCTTTGACAGTATTTCCACATTCACCCATTCACACACACATTCACACACTGATGGCGGGAGCTGTCAACCAGCACCCATCAGGAGCAAGGGTGAAGTGTCTTGCCCAAGGACACAACGGACGTGACTAGGATGGTAGAAGGTGGGGATTGAACCCCAGTAACCAGCAATCCTCCGATTGCTGGCAGGGCCACTCTACCAACTTCGCCACGCCGTCCCTGGCCAAAAAGTAAAATTTTGGTCTCATCACTCCAAATTACTTTGTTCCAGAAGTTTTGAGGCTTGTCTTTGTGACATTTGCACAGAAATGGCTTTCTTCTGGCGACTCGACCATGCAGCCCATTTTTCTTCAAGTGCCTCCTTATTGTGCATCTTGAAACAGCCACACCACAATTTTTCAGAGAGTCCTGTATTTCAACTGAAGTTATTTGTGGATTTTTCTTTGCATCACGAACAATTTTCCTGGCAGTTGTGGCTGAAATCTTTGCTGGTCTACCTGAATCCCTCATTTTCCACTTCTTAATCAGTGTTTGAACACTGCTGATTGGCATTCTCAATTCCTTGGATATCTTTTTATCCCCCTTTCCTGTTTTATGCAGTTCAATTACCCTTTCTCGCAGATCCTTTGACAATTATTTTGTCTTCCCCATGACTCAGAATCCAGAAACATTTGTGCAGCACTGGATGAAAGATGCAATGGTCTGTCAGAAGCCCAGAAACTCACTGACCTTTTATACACACACACTAATTACAAACAAACATGTCACAGGTGAGGATTGGAACCTTGATTAGCCATTCAAACCTGTTTGTGTCAACTTTCGTGCATTTTATCAGATCAAAGTCACTGGGGTATGTAAACTTTTGATCAGGGTCATTTGGGTACTTTCTTTTGTCATTTTGATTTAAAAAGAGTAAACACAGTTGTTTGCCAATAAATAGCTTCACACAACCATTAAGCATGAGTGGAAGAAAGGTTTTTGTGTGATCATTCATATTCTCTGAAGAATGGCCAAAAAATCATAAATTCTCACAGGGTATGTAAACTTATGAGCACGACTGTATATATATATATATATATATATATATTATTATATATATATATATATATATATATATATATATATATATGCACACACACATACATAACAGTTATGTATGTATACACACATATATATATATATATATATATATATATATATATATATATATATATATATATATATATATATATATATATATATATATGTATTTATGACCATCAGCAGGAAAAGCAAGAAAAATGTATAATTAGATAGTTTTTTCTTTTAAATGTAGGTATTAATTTCCTGTTCAAAATAGAAATAACAAAACGCAAGGATAAACATTAGAGTTTCAATAAAAATTAGAGTCGTGTATAGAGAGAGTATGGACAACCTGGTTTCAAGCGATCTTCTCAACGATTGATCAAAAGGCACTCACTTGACTACAGGGCGCCATGTTAGGTACCAGTTTGAAGCTGCAACTAAGCGACACTGCACTTTCTCATTATACATTTATTTTAACTGAGGAGTGTTCGCCGTGTAAACATGCCCTGTTTTGCGGCATGGGGATGCGCTACTCGAAAAGAATGCAGGAATCAATGGCATACGTTTCCCGCAACCCTGAAAGGAGAGAAATATGGGAAGTAAAGGTTCGCCAGGAACCATATTTAGACGTATAATTTTGGTTTATTTTGTCAGGAAAACTAACGTCAGAATGACTCAATTGCATGCTTCTGGGCACAGCCGCACACATCCTTGGTACCAAACATGGCACCTCTCCTTTAGTTGTCCGTTCTCCCTCTATACACAAGTCTGATAAAAATAATTCAAGGCTGTCTCCTGCTGGCCATAAGCGAGACTGCGAGCAGTGTAAACCTCAAAAGTGCATCAGGGACACAATCTACTGTTACACACAGACATGCACATGGTCACCTGCGACTGCATGATGGCGTGGCTGCCGCCATTGAACGGCGACTTGCGTTCTTTGTCCCTCCGATGGCGACTGCTCCGCTTGCTGCGCTGGAGTTGCTGACGCAGTTTGGCAATCTGAAAGGAAGTTTGTGTTCAGAGTGTGCTTGTTTATGGTTGTGTGACTACAATCAAAACAGGAAGAGTGAAGTGACCTCCTTGAGCTGGTCAGTGCTCCCGCAGGAGGCTGAGCGCTTGTGAGAGCCCCGCCTCCTCTCATCTGCCCAGGCCCTGGGGGTCTAGCGTACACATAAACATTATTATCATTAATGAATGACATATTTGTATTCAAACTATAGTTTGTATTTATCCACAACCTGCGTGGCTTTGTCCCTCATGTAGGAAAGCTGCTGGTGCTGCCAGTCGTCCTGAGGCCAAGGACCTGTCAGGTGAGCACCAGCGGTCGCACCCTGTGAGGGCCACAGCTGGACACAATGGCGGGGAGCAGAGAGGAGAATGAAGGAGGATGCCGGAGAAGCACCACCAGGAGGAAGGTTGAAGTTAAGGCCACCGAGGATGAGGAAGGTTGTCCTGGAAATGTAAACACATCACGTGTCAATGCGGTAAACAAGACAGGATCAGCCGTCTTATGGAGTCTGGGTCGGCGACCAGATTGATGATAATCCTCCCAACCCATTCACACCGTTTAAGGTGGGGGGAGGTTTGGGGGGAAACGGGGGATGCTGCAAATTGGGTATCGACCCGAAATCAAGTCAATCCGATACTGATTCTTGAATGATTTTGTGATCGCTTTTGAAAGAACAAAAAGTGAGTCGAATAAAAACATCTAAATAAAAACTAAAAAAACTAAGACAACTATAAAAATGTGTTGAAATGATATACATATGCATAAAGAGTCAATTAAATAACATATATATTCAAGAATAGAAATCAAATTGATAGAATGAAATAAAGTCTAGAGATTAAAGATAAATGAATGAATAATACTGAAATAAAACTGAAAGTAACACGGTAGGATTCATAAATATATACTAGATATAGATGAAACAATCAAAACCAACAATAATCAATGAATTAATTATATTGCTCAATTTTGTTTCAATTGAAGGTCAATTTGTTGAGGTCCTAATTTATTTCAATTTTTTTTTACAACTATAAATAGTAAGTGGTAAATGGGTTATACTTTTATAGCGCTTTTCTACCTTCAAGGTACTCAAAGCGCTTTGACACTATTTCCACATTCACACACACATTCACACACTGATGGCGGGAGCTGCCATGCAAGGCCCTAACCACGACCCATCAGGAGCAAGGGTGAAGTGTCTTGCTCAAGAACCCAACGGACGTGACGAGGTTGGTAGAAGGTGGGGATTGAACCAGGAACCCTCAGGTTGCTGGCACGGCCACTCTCCCAACCGCACCACGCCTTCCCCACAATGTCAACAAAATAATAAAACGATTCCATTATTAATTGTTTGAGCAAAATAAAGTCAAGAGTAAACAAATATTAGCTCTCATTCAAATATTCTTGCTTTTTACCCCGCAACGCCTTCTCTTCTGCCCAACAACGAATTCCCAGAGTTTGTAAACAATTTAACAAAATATAAAACAATATAACAATGTAAACAACACAACCAAACATGGATATTTGTGAAAATAAACGGATGCACCCTCTGCATCTGTCAGCACTACCGCTGTCTGGATTGACCAGCCCACCCCCTAACATGGGGAGGGGGCAGCACCAGCACACAATTGGGCTGCCAGCATCCTCTTTGCATTAGGATTTCTAGTAGAAGAATTCGGCCAGGGTCTTTTTGCCCGGCACATGTCACTGTTGCTAGGGGGAAAAACAGGCCGATTTTTAACCACACAAACATGCTGCAGTTGTGTGTACCAATCTTCCACTTTATTGTATGTTCTGCAAGTCACTTGATGGCTGACAGGGGCAAAAACAACACACAAACTCCATAAAACAAATGCAAAGGGGAAAATTCTTCCATCCATCCATCCATCCATCCATCCATTTTCTACCGCTTATTCCCTTCGGGGTCGCGGGGGGTGCTGGAGCCTATCTTAGCTACAATCGGGCGGAAGGCGGGGTACACCCTGGACAAGTCGCCACCTCATCGCCGGGCCAACACAGATAGACAGACAACATTCACACTCACATTCACACACGAGGGTCAATTTAGTGTTGCCAATCAACCTATCCCCAGGTGCATGTCTTTGGAGGTGGGAGGAAGCCGGAGTACCCGGAGGGAACCCACGCAGTCACAGGGAGGACATGCAAACTCCACACAGAAAGATCCCGAGCGCAGGATCGAACCCAGGACCTTCGTATTGTGAGGCAGACGCACTAACCCAGGGGTAGGGAACCTAGGGCTCTCGAGCCAGATGTGGCTCTTTTGATGACTGCATCTGGCTCTCAGATAAATCTTAGCTGACATTGCTTAACACTATAACTAATGAATAATTCAGCTGGTAATCACAGTGTAAAAAATAACGTTCAAAATATAAAACATTCTCATGCATTTGAATCCATCCATCCGTTTTCTACTGAACCTGTTCAAGAAGTCGCTTAACGGCAAGAAGTATTTTATTTATTATTGGTTAGCTTCAGAATAACAATATTATTAAAAAGAATAAGATACTTATTATACTCTAAAAATGTTGGTCTTACTTAAAAGTGCACGTATTTAGTTGTATTCAGTGTTAAAAAATATTATATGGCTCTCACGGAAATACATTTGAAAATATTTGTCTTTCATGGCTCTCTCAGCCAAAAAGGTTCCCGACCCCTGCACTAACCCCTGTTCCACCGTGCTGCCGGGGGGAAATTCTGCAGTTGCATAAATGCTGCAGGATCCAAAACAAATGCAAAAATAAAAATGCTCCAAATGCCAAAATCACAAACAACCTGCAGCATGAGAGAAATGTTCCAAACTCATAGAACAAAACAAAAGTTAGCCAGGTTGCCAGAGGTGTCAAACCTAAGACAGCTATCTTTTTAATAAGCATTATGTTAAAATACTATAGAGCAAGGGTCGGCAACCCGTGGCTCCGGAGCCGCATGCGGCTCTTTGATCAGTCTGAAGCGGCTCAGCTGCTTACTTGCCGACCCCACCGATTTTTCCGGGACACTTCCGAATTTCAGTGCCTCTCCCGAAATTCTCCCGGGATAACCATCCTCCGACTATCACCAGGACAACACCAGTGAGGGCGTGCCGTGATGGCACTGTCTTCAGAGTCCTTTTCAACCTGTCGTCGCGTCAGCTTTTTTCATACTATCTGCGTGGCGGCCCAGTCACATGTTGTATGGAGTTTATGCCTATACACGTAAGTGACTGCAAGGCATACTTGGTCAACAGCCATACAGGTTACACTGAGGGTGGCGATTTAAACAACTTTAACGCTCTTACTAATATGCGCCACAATGTGAACCCACACCAAACAAGAGTGACAAACACATTTTAATACCTGGGATTTAATAATACCTGGGATTTATATAGCGCTTTTCTAAGTACCCAAAGTCGCTTTACATTTTGGGAGAACATCCGCACCGTAACACAACATAAACACAACAGAACAAATACCCAGAATCCCATGCATCCCTAACTATTCCGCGCTATATTATACACCCCCGCTACCACCAAACCCCGCCCACCTCAACCGACGCACGGAGGGGGGGGTTGATGTTTGTGTGTGTGTGTGTGTGTGTGTGGGGGGGGGGGGGGCAGGGTTGGGGGGTGTATAATGTAGCGCGGAAGAGTTAGGGATACATGGGATTCTGGGTATTTGTTCTGTTGTGTTTATGTTGTGTTACGGTGCGGATGTTCTCCCAAAATGTGTTTGTCATTCTTGTTTGGTGTGGGTTCATATTGAGGCGCATATTAGTAAGAGTGTTAAAGTTGTTTATATCGCTACCCTCAGTGTAAACCTGTATGGCTGTTGACCAAGTATGCCTTGCAGTCACTTACGTGTGGAGGCAGAAGCCAGATACAACCTGTAACCGGGCTGGCACGCTGTTAGTACAGGCTGTACAGGGCGCTTATGGCAGTGCCATCACGGCACGCTCTATAAGTGTTATTTGGGTAAAAATCAGCAGACATTTGAAAGGATAGTAGCCCTGAATTACAGGAATCTCCCAGGAAAATCGGGACGGTGGGCAAATATGACGCTGTCAAGCGCCATTTATATAAAACTTGCGGGCTGCACTAACATTCAATTTTCATATTAAGGTGCGGGCCTGTATCGATCCGTTGTGGTGAAGAAGGAGCTGAGCCGGAAGGCAAAGCTCTCAATTTACCGGTCGATCTACATTACCATCCTCACCTATGGTCATGAGCTTTGGGTTATGACCGAAAGGACAAGATCACGAGTACAAGCGGCCGAAGTGAGTTTCCTCCGCCGGGTGGCAGGGCTCTCCCTTAGAGATAGGGTGAGGAGCTCTGTCATCCGGGGGGAGCTCAAAGTAAAGCCGCTGCTCCTCCACATCAAGAGGAGCCAGATGAGGTGGTTCGGGCATCTGGTCAGGATGCCACCCGACCGCCTCCCTAGGGAGGTGTTTAGGGCACGTCCAACAGGTAGGAGGCCACGGGGAAGACCCAGGACACATGTTGGGAAGACTATGTCTCTCGGCTGGCCTGGGAACGCCTCGGGATCCCCTGGGAAGAGCTGGATGAAGTGCCTGGGGAGAGGGAAGTCTGGGCTTCCCTGCTTAGGCTGCTGCCCCCGCGACCCGACCTCGGATAAGCGGAAGATGGATGGATGAATGTGCGGGCCGCAAAATAACGTCTCACGGGCCGCGTGTCTGAGACCACTGGTTTATACATAGCACAAAGCAAAAAAAAACTTTGTATGCAGTGTTATTTCATTTTAAATTTCAAAAGAGTTGTGTCTCCCATTGTTTTCTTTAATTTGTGAAACGGGTCAAAATGGCTCTTTGAGTGGTAAAGGTTGCCGACCCCTACTATGAGCAATCCGTTTTTACATCCACTTGTTTAATAAAAGACAAAGAAAAATTGACGTTTCCATTCCAACTTTCTTCTGGCATCACGCTCATGTCTTTAAAGACAGAATGGATGGATGGATGGATCCCTCTGGTCTGGTGCCCCTGGTAGCCTGGCCAACTTCCATTTTGTTCCATTAACCTGCAGCATTTCTTCCATGCAGCTGTTTTGGGGATTTGCAGCATTTTTTTTAAATTTTGCCGTTTATGTGAATTTTCCCATTACATGTGTTTGTTTTGGCATTTGGACGCTACTGCGCATGTGCACCTGTCAGCCACTGTTCCCATAGCGCTTGAGGCTGAACTTAATTTTAGTGAAAGCGAAGCCGGCATGTTACAAACATTACGTGGCCATAGAAACACGCAGCGAGTGACGTCACAAGGAAACAACAACAAATAAAATACGTTTTACTACCGGACTAATGTATTACAGTACAAGTGCACGACGCCGCCTTTTAAATCTGACGCTGCAAATGAGGAAATGCTGTCGTCACTTACCTGTGAAGGTGCGTTCTTGTCGCGAGGTGCGCAAAGCAGCATGGGAGCTTCCCGTCCGCCCGATTGATGCTCGTCGCCTCCTAATATGCTATAAAAACCGAGGAAGGCTGTTTCGTCATGGACACGCATAAAAAAACACGCACATGTAAAAGGAAGACGACAATTGTTGATGATAAAAAGGGTGATACAGGAGGTCGTCGCTGGATGGATGGATGGGTGTTTTTCCGTTGCGATAGAGGCGGCTAGCGAAAAAAACGCTTCACGGTCGAAGAGAGAGAATGTTCGGAAAAGGAAAGAACGCGCCCGGCCCCTTTTGAGCCTGCTAGAGTCTGGATGATGTCGCAAAGTAATATAAAACCAAAAGCGGGGCAGCACACAGAAGGGAAAGAAAGAAGAGAGCGGTGATGCTCGGCTAGCTTGGCTTGGCACAACGGTGGGACCACTGTGAAGGCAGAAGAAATATATGCAACTTCCGGTGGTTTCAAAATAATGCACGCTATAAATGCGATCGAAATGTTTTAAAAATGCATTGCGATTCTGATTATTGATACCAGACCAACATTTTGTGTGAGCTCTAGCTCAGTGTACTTGACCCGTGTATTTGCCAGTGAAGTGTAATAAGTACACGTAGCATGGCTTTACTTTGGAAGCGGACAGTTTTCCGGTCTGCTATAACGAAAGACGCCTTGATGCTGACGTAGCTCCCCGACGCTTGCTCCTCGTGCTGATGCTGCAGTTGCTAGGGCGCGAGAGCAGAGAGCAGTCAAGTAAACACGTCTTTATAAGAAATGGGGAAATGTCGTCCTCATGTGGCTAAATTATCATTTTATGACGACCTTTACCACGCACAAATCAATGCACACAGCGCTTATGAACATAATAACGTAGACATACAAAACAGTTAAATATTTCACACATTTATTGAGATTTATTTCTGCAATAATAACTTGACATTTTTTTACAGAAACTGTATTGAGCAAATGTAAAGCAATGGAATCAAAGGCCATCAATGTGCATTGACTACAACACAGAATCCCATAAAAGTTATGCAAATAAAGGGTTTTTTTCTTCTTACATACAAATTACAAAAACATAAATGAAACCTTTTTTTTTTTTTTAAATCGGTCCTGAAGTGGCACAGAGGATACACGATGAAAACAAGCATTGAGTGTACAGCGCTGGACTCCAGCAAAGCAACTTACTTAAACACACAAACACAGAACCACCCATTCAAATACCAAGCAATGTAACCAGTAGGAACAGAAATTATATTCAGCGTGCTTTTGAAAGAATTTGGTTGTCTTTCTTTTATTTCCAGCACACTTCCAAAGAGCACAACAGGACATGTTGTCTGGGTTGTAATTTCCGTCACATCCAGAAAGTTAAACAGAGGCCAGGTCACACTGGGACGAGATTGTGAGCACAAAAAGATGCCATTGATAGTTTGATTGTGTGGAATAGGGGTGGTAAAAGTTCCAGGAAAACGCTTCCTGTCAGATGAGCTTGATTGTTTATACCCTCCTTAGGAAAAAGAGAAGGATTGTCATTTGTTTCTCCTCAGGGGTGGGTTCACAAGAGTAGCATGAAGCATAACGATTGTGACTAATCATAAGTGCAAAGAAGATTGACATATTTAAAATATGGGTTAAAAACAATGTCCAAAATAACAGGGATGCTAAAAGAGCAAAAGCATCTAAAATCTAAATCCCATTGCACAATTACAATGATAAACACATGAATAGTGAAGGACAAAATATGTTGCATACAATAACAAGGAAATACAAATGAACAGTTTTGTCTTTTAAGACCGTTTCTTCTCAACAGGGCTTTGCACTAGTCCAAAAAAAAAAAAAAACAGGAGCGCTTTGATTGTATTTTGCCACCATGTTAGGAGACCATGCGGCCGTGCAGTTATGATGGGACAGAGCGGGACCAAACGGCGATTTCATCGGCTCAAAGTGCAAGCGGAACAAAAAGACTTGGCTGCTTGTGAAGAGCGGACGCACACAATGATGATACGATGCAGGATGCGGGTGGAGAGAATGCTGCATAGCTTGGATTCAGTTTAAAGCAATGGTGTCATCTAAAAGACACAGCAGCGAGACCTTAACTGCTGCATGACCAGATTCGATTCTTAGGGCACACGACTCCCCGTAGCTTCCTCTTGCTGATTTAGAGGTGAGCAGACCCCCCTTCTCCTCCCACCCCAAAAAATGCTCAGTTGGTTTGTTCAGTCTTCATCAAAGGGTGGTATGCTCACACGTGTGTGTCACCACGCTCGCCGCCAAAATCTCCGCCACAGAAATAGATGGCTGAAGTGGACTTGGGCCTATTGTGACAGTGGCCTTGGCTACGACCAGACCCGTTGTTGTTGACCTCAAGGCCCCTGGCGTCTGTGGAGATAACCCACGACGTTGGCCGCCATTTCTTCAGTGAATATGGTGTCTTGACGCGTTTCTTGATCTTTTCGCCTGTATCTAAGGCGCTGTCTGGCTGCCCCAAAACCTCACCTGCAAACAGGAATTAACAGTCATTAGCATCACCATTTGGGCAGATTTCATGATCGTATGTAATACCAGCTGTCCTCCTGTAGGGGTGAAAACATTTAAGTGGTCCTGAAATTGCAAAACTAACATTTCTTACCTACTGGTACCTGCTTATGTGTATTTGGGATCTGCATAAGTCCCTAAAGTTTGAAATCAAACTTTGGAGGCATTGCAGATATACTTATAAAACAATCTTGCCTTCCTTGCTACGTCCTCCAAACGGTCCATTTGGAATTTTATTTAAGTGGGACATTTTGTTCAAGTGTGACATCAGCAAATTATCCATATACAGTAAATTACCCGAGCATCCTTGCGTGAGTCAACCTATTCTAATTTATGTAAATCCGGCTGTGCTACATCATGTTGACGAGGAAACTCAATGAAGGAAAATGCTCTGTTGGCTTAACTAGCACAAGTCACGGCACAAACTTTTAGCCTCATCTGAAGTAAAAAGTGCTTACTTTTAACTTTTATGATTTATGGCAATTTGCATTCAGCTGTGAAGAAGTCCCTTTGAGTGTGTGCAAAGAAGAGTTCTGCTTCACCCACAACCTTTCACAAAAAAAATTATTTTGGGAAAAAACTACTATTAATGGCAATGGAGGAGACAATGAAAGGGTAAGTAATAACAGTAGGTTAGAAATGTGTGCATGATACATTAGCAATGTGAGCTGAAGTTGTTGTGTAGCTAGCTTAGCCTTCTACTGTGGGGCAATAACATCACCATCCTCCAGCATAATAAAGAAGGAATTTCCTAAAAATATTTTTAATTGGATCAGTGTTTGTTTGATCTGATCTGTGTTTGGCAATGGACCAGTTAGCAAAATATAATCCGTTACTACGTTCGCGATATAGCTTGGAGCATGGTTTACTGGGTAGCAAACGTAGTGGTGGGGCGGGGACAAAAGTGTAGTTAGCGTGGGTGTGGGGGCATTGTAAGGAGGGTTTAATTTGCATCTAACAACATTTGCCTCTAAACGAACCGTTTTTAGAAGCAGCCAAAAAGTGGATAGGCCTTTACAGCAAAAAATATGCAACATTTTGACCAAAGAATCATCATTACATGTTATGTAGACCAAAATGAAGTGTTATAAAAGTAGAAAAAAATCCTAATATGACTCTTTTAAACTAAGGTTATAAATATATTTGTAAGAGCAATTGGAGACGCAAAATTGTCCGTAGGAGTGAATGTGAGAGAGCGTGAGCAGTTGTTTGTCTAAATGTCCCTGCGATTGGCTGGTGACCAGCGGGGAAATGCTTCATCCCTAATTATGGATAAGCGGTATACAAAATGAATGAATGTTAAAACAAACCTTTTAAAATACTGTTCATATCTTTCTAAGAAGGTGAACTTAAAAAATCAGCAGGGGATCAAACACTTTTTAACCCACTGTAAATAGTCATGAAAACATTTGTATGTGTTGGTTATCATCAAACCTTAACCAACAGACTGCATTTAGATTGTTTTGATAAGAAGCTAAAGATAAAAGATCAAATCTCAGCACAATCCTGTTATCAAAATATATATATTTTTTAAAGTAATTTGTTAATACCATTTTTTTTGTTGAATCACAATGAGCTTATGGACACCATTCTACTATATTATAGGCTACAAACAGACTTTTACTCAAGTGAGCACATCTTCGACTTAGTAAGGTTGTACAAAAATTAAAGCGATTTGCCTGGGATGGCTCATATGATAACGGCAATCCAGCAACACGAGGGCCCCTGATTCGAATCCAGCTTCTGCCACCTGAGTGTGTTCTTGGGCAAGACACTTCACCCACCTTGCTCCCAGTGCCACTTACACTGTGTATGAATGACTGTTTGGTGGTGGAGGCCATAAAGGCAATTTGGCAGCCACATTTCCCTTAGCTGTAGCTAGAAATGTAGCTTACCACCACCATATGTGGATGTGAAGTGAATGAATGATGGGTTCTCAGTTATCATTCTGTATAGCAATATCAGTGTCTAGAAAAGCGCTATATAAATATAATCCATTATTATTATAATGTATGTATTATCAGATTCAGAGTTGCAAAAAGACAGAAGTGTATGTTTATTTTGAGAGTTTTAACAAGCAAATGGCACCTATTCAGTGGGATGGCCCACATAGTGTTGGCGAGACCCCTTAAAATAACGGAATATGAAGCGTTCCATTATCATTTTACAATTACCAACTCAATATGTCTGTTCTTTATTTAACATTTTTTCTGGAATCTGGAAATTATATTATGATGACGTGCTCTGCTACCCTTAATTAAATGTAAAAAAATGTAAATGAGAAGAAGTCAGTGTGATGGATACCAAACATGGATTCTGGCTTCTCACCAAATGAGGCTAAGTCCTGCGTGGTGGAGGACAGGTCCAAGGAGTTGGGTCTTTCAGGTCTGCGAGCTCTGGGCTGCCTGAGCATGGAGTCCTCTCGCATGGTAACCGGGAAGTCTGAGGCTCCGGGACAAGGCCCCATGCTTTCTCCCGTGGGCCCGCAGATATCCCCACTTTCTGCCTGCGCACTTGTGTCCTCGTCTCCTCCCTCGCTCTCTCCGCCACTCTCGCCATCGCCGCAGCCTGTGTTGCTGTTGTTGTTGTTAGTGTTCGGTCGGGCTGAGCGCAGCACGGCCATGCTCGAAGACGCGTCGCTGGGATCTGGCTGCTCCCGGCTCAGAAGTGGCTCGTGTTCGTCAGGGCTGGCTGTGATGATACCAAAGCTGAGGCGACTGTCTTCAGACCGTAACACTCCAGTTCCATTCGGAATTAGATTGGATCCTCCAAAACCTGTATCGCCACCTGTGGCCACAGAAGGGATGGTGCCGCTGGTCTGACTGTTAATGGTGCCATTTATGCTTCCGTTGGCATGCACGTCTTGCAAAGCAGGTATGTTGTTTATGGTTGTGCCCCGGTGAGCCTCAGCCGCCATGTTTGGAACTGGTACTCCTCCACTGTTTATTTTTGATCCCTCCACCTGTCGTAGGTTGGATTTTCCAGACCGTCCAAACTTAAATTTCAGTGAAGAGGATGATGACTCCTTCTTAGTGGGCTTGTTGCGCAGGGACAAACTGGATGGCCTTTTGGGCAGATTCTGCTGCTTTGGTAGAGGGAAGATGGTGGCAGGCATAGAAGCAGCAGGGTCTGACATGCCTGATGCCTCATTGGCCATCTTGATAAGGGGGTACAGCAAGCTAGAACTGCCTGGGCTCAGTGGGTCTGGTGAGCAGAATTGCTTTTGTGAGTGCTCCATCAAGTTCTCGTCTGAGCTCTCCTTCAGGTTCTTGTCCACCTCTTTAGGGTCAAGCTTGGTGGTCTCCAAATCTTCCTGAGTTAGGTGAAGGCAGACAGGGACTGTGGCTCCCCCTGATGTCCCTTCAGACTCAGAAATAATCGTGGTGGTTGTGGTAGAGGCAGAGGGGCTCCCTCTGAGGCCCAAGCCAGCTCCACTGGTGCTGCTACCTTCTGGGCTCGGCAGTCGGGCATTTGCTTGCTGCTGGCGTTCTTGGTTGATGGAGTTCCTGTTTCTCTCCCCGACTCCGACCGCCACTCGTCCGCTTGCAGACCCAGTAGTGTCGGCCTGTGTGTTTTTAGCCACACCTTCATGCTCTTCAATGTAGGTGGAGGAATGGTCAGCATACGGGCCAGACTTGGGTGTCACACGGTTTCTGAAAGGAAATAAAGAGGGCATTTAAATAGCTGGGGGACAGTTTTGAATATATTATATTGCATATTAATACAAACTACGGCAGCAAATAAACTCGCATACAGTAAGTGTCAAACTGTAATCTTAACATGTCATAGTCATATCATGTGCAGATTAACCATAATAGCTAAACCATTAAATAGTCAGGGGCTATTTACTAAATAAACAGCTGTCATTCCGACTGCAATGATATTATATTATTAATAACACACCACACATACTTCGTTGAAGCAATTAATGCTTCAAACATTACTCTTAAAGGAAAACTGCATTTTTCCAAAAAATCTTTGCTCATCATCTGAAATTCTTGTGAGACAAGAACATACATCTCTCCCTGTTTTATGCTTTCTCGATAGTAAAAAAAAAACTGAGCATGAGGTGGCTAAGACAGCTTCTACTTCAACTATAAAGCACTTTAAAAATAATATCAAAAACTACCAACAAGCTCCATTTACATCCTGTGACCTGCATATTACCGAAGTTATAGCGACATTGATATTGTAGGAACTAACAGAGGAACTATTTTTATGGTGTAGTGACACAGCAGATTGCTCACAGCGCCTTAGGCTACTATTGAGAATCGAGAGGTAACGTGAGTTCCTGAAGCTGCTGCGCCTTTGAGTTGCATCGGGAATATAAAAACTATATCAAGAAAGTCTATTCAACCAAAATATTTACGACCTGCCTGCAGTACAAACTACATGTCATACGTGTGTTCTTATCTCACATAGGGATTGTGAATAATTGGCAAAATTGCCCCAAAAAGAGCAGTTTTCCATAAAAGCAGGTGTTCCCAAACTACGGCCCACCACAATCTTGCACACGGGAAGTCCCATATGTAAATAATAATTTAAGATTTTTTTAACATCTTAAATCTGATGTAGATGCCCATATCTGCTGTACAGATATGGCACAGTCAAAGGGGACGGCGTGGCGAAGTTGGTAGAGTGGCCGTGCCAGCAATCGGAGGGTTGCTGGTTACTGGGGTTCAATCCCCACCTTCTACCATCCTAGTCACGTCTGTTGTGTCCTTGGGCAAGACACTTCACCCTTGCTCCTGATGGCTGCTGGTTAGCGCCTTGCATGGCAGCTCCTGCCATCAGTGTGTGAATGTGTGTGTGAATGGGTGAATGTGGAAATACTGTCAAAGCGCTTTGAGTACCTTGAAGGTAGAAAAGCGCTATACAAATATAACCCATTTATCATTATTTATTTATTTATTTACCAGTCAAAGTAAAAGGTTTCTCCGCATAAACATGGATAATTATTAGAAGGTAGCGCCACATTTATTTGTGGCAGTCCAAATGTATGTGTGGCCAAACACAGGCCTCATATTTGATATTTTTAAGGTCAAGGCAAGTGTTGCCTTAAAGGAGGGCTCATATTTTAGGGCACCAAGGCAATTTGGAAGGGCACCAAGGCAAACATACCGGTAAGTATACAAGTACCGTATTTTTCGGACTATAAGTCGCAGTTTTTTTCATAGTTTGGCCGGGCTCCAGTGCCACTTATATATGTTTTTTTCCTTTTTTATTATGCATTTTCGGCAGGTGCGACTTATACTCCGGTGCGACTTATATTCCGAAAAATACGGTATATGATATCCAAATAATTAAATGTCAATACACTGAAATAGACTTTATCATACAGTGTATGACCTAACTTGTATTAATCTTTAGTATACTTGTGTACAAACAAATATATAAAACGCCATGCAATTTTCATTCCATTATTGTTTACATCAGCAACTTATGTTCAACGTTTACAAAAAAGTAAGCAAATCCACAGACAGCCACGAATCAAAATAAAAATAAAAATATATATATATTTACGATAAAGCACATAAACAACATTGACTAATTTAGCACTCCATTTAAACTATGAAATTAACCTACCTAAAGAAGATGTGTAGCTTGCTACATTTTTCCCCAAGAGCCTGTTATTGTTCGTGTTTTCTTTTTTTGATTCGTTCCATCCATCCATCCATTTTCTACCGCTAGTCTCTTTTTGGGGTGGCGGGGGGTGCTGGAGCCTATCTCAGTTTGATTCGTTCCTTACTCTGCATTTTGAGAGCTGCCAGACCTAAATTCACCGAACACCTGACGTCCTTCCAGACTCTGATGCAACTAGTGTAGCTCTCGGAAAATCTCAGAACAACTCGGCTGTTCTCATTGTCGGTTAACCTTTGACACACGCTTCCAAAATGGCTGCGCCTTTGTTGTTTATACCGATTAACGTTAATTATGCGATGTCTTAAACAGTTGAAAATGTAAGAAAAAAAGTCATTTCGGGGTGTTTTTAATCAATTTATTCAACGAAACAATTACGTTACAATTGTCCATTATAGGGATGTCACGGTATGAACATTTCTTATTATTATCGTTGTAATTTTAAATGTGCTCAAAAACTACTTATACTGAAATCCTTTAACCAAGTTTTATTTTAAAAAACAAAAACACATTCAAAATGTGTAGAAAGTTGAATGTGCACATGAAAGCAACACAAGCATTATAAACAAAGTAATATGGCAGAAACAAAATAATACTATGAATAAATAAAAATAAATGTGAAAATGTCACAAGATGGCACCCTTTTGACACTTTTTGTCCATATAGATAAAAACAGTGCTCATATATGAGGTTTAGTCTTACATGTAGGACTGCACGATTATAAATGGGCAAAATAATAATTAAGATGATTTTTTATTAATATTGAAATCATGGTTACCGTATTTTCCGCACCATTAGCCGCACCTAAAAACCACAAATTTACTCAAAAGCTGACAGTGCGGCTTTTAACCCGGTGCGCTTTATATATGGATAAATATTAAGATTCATTTTCATAAAGTTTCGTTCTCGCAACTTCGGTAAACAGCCGCCATCTTTTTTCCCGGTAGAGCAGGAAGCGCTTCTTCTTCTACGCAAGCAACCGCCAAGGTAAGCACCCGCCCCCATAGAACAGGAAGCGCTTCTTCTTGTACTGTAAGCAACCACCCGCCCCCGGAAGAAGAAGAAGCGCGCGGTGCATGCTGGGATATGTGACGTTTCATTTCCATTTGTGTGTTTATGTAAAGACCCCAAAATGGCTCCTATTAAGTGTGTTGTCTGTCTAATTATAAATAATGCAGACGAGGCGTGTTAACTGAGTTCTCAACGTTTACTCACAGCGTGCTCATAACCACATTCTAACTGCCAGCATACAACGCTTCTCAGGGCTACCGCGCATGCTCGTAACTATCGTTGCATGCTGGGTAGTGTAGTTGTTATATTTGCTAGCTCATAACATCACAATAAGAGACACGCTTACGCGCTTAATTCAATACTCGCCGTGATTCCGGGTGGATTGACAAAAGACCTCCAGCCGCTAAATATTGGTGTCAACAGGGCATTCGAAGCTAGACTGCTAACTGCGTGGGAACAATGGATGACAGAAGGCGAACACACATTCACTAAGACAGGGAGGCAGCGCCAGACGACGCCAACATCTGCCAGTGGATCGTAAATGCCTGGGCAGATATTTCGGTCACAACTGTGGTCCGAGCTTTCCGGAAGGCAGGATTCACAGAACTGCTGGATAACAGTGACACTGACTCCGATGACTTCGACGAGACGGAACCGGCCATTTTGGATCTCACATTTGCCCAACTTTTCACTTCGGACACCGAAGACTAAGGATTTACGAATGAAGAATAACTTCAGAAAGTGAGCGCTATGTTTATTTTGTGTGTTGAGACATTAACGTTCGAGCAACATTATGTTGCTATTGCTCTGCACTATTTTGAATTTTACTATGTTTGTGATTGCACATTTGCGTACATTTTGGGAGTGAACAGAGTTGTTAGAACGCTGGTTTTTAATATATTATTAAAGTTTGACTGACCTATCTGACTGTTTTTTTGACATTCCCTTTAGTGCAGCGTAGGCGCGGCTTATAGTCCGGGGCGGCTTATTGGTGGACAAAGTTATGAAATATGCCATTCATTGAAGGTGCGGCTAATAATCCGGTGCGCCTTATAGTGCGGAAAATACGGTATTCATTATTTAAGGGGTGTGAATGCGACGCCATCATGTCATTTGTAATATCTAATAAAAATGCTCTATATAAACGTTATCTATATATGTAAAGACAAATATTTGTGTTTTTGTTCATTAATAGTATCAGCGTGTCAGGTTTTTTTATTACACGATGCCTTCCTTTATCTCTATTTTTACATTTTCATAAAGAGGTATTTCTTAAGTTATGTACATACATGTACATGCACTCATGTGTGTACATGTACATGCTATATCTGGACACATCCATTGAACGTTTGAGCAGAAATGTGTCATGTAGGTATTAATTATACACCAAGTAACATTAACAAAATGCTATATCACATGAATGGTTATTAAAGTAATTAGTTTGTGGAATTAAAAAAACAAGTATTGTAAAAAACAGGGTGTTAACTTATTGATATCAATAAAAAACAAAAAGCAATTTGGCTAATGAAGATAAAGTCAAATAAACAAGTAAATAAACAAATACATCAAATACACAATTTTTGTGCCTCACCAATAACTCAGCCAGCGTTCAATTTGATAAGATGACAAAACATTTGAGCTAGTATTGATGTTATTGGAACACTAACAAAATTAGCAGTTAAAATAAAGAACGAGTGACCAACCCATTAAACAAACTACAGACTTTATAAAGAAGTTGTGGCAACGTTCCCAACACATTGCCTGTTGCATGGTCACTCTCCCAGCAGCTGACGGAAGGACGCTAGCTGCACGTTCAAAATGAAACTGCAACATCAAATATTTTTCTCCTCCAACAGCATTGCGCTCTTAATCGCACACCGAGTCTCCACGGAAGTAGAAGCGAGTGAAATGAAGTGAAACGAAGCGATTGGCTCCGTTAGCTTGGAGGGAACATTTTCAAAGCAAAGTACGTGAAGTCGCCGCCATGTTTCGCGAACCGAATGGCTCTAGTGCACATGCGCAAATGCTGTGGCGCTTCAGTCTTCAGGAAGTAAGCAGTGTTGCCTAAAATGCATTAATTAATGAAGTTTTTTCTGTAATTAAAAATTTTAACGGAATTACTACCCGTGTGGAATTTTACTGCGGTTTATCATTATACCGTTTATCGTTACATCCCTAGTCCATTAACAAGTAAAAAGTCAAGGGCGGTCACGGCATGTTCTTGCCGTCGATGCTGGTCAATTTTTTAGAACATTACGTTGTGTAAGTGACAAGGGTGGTTACGGCACTTGCCGTGGTTAAATTCGAAACCTGCAAACACTGGAGATTTACCTTTCATTATGCAGTGTGGTGGACATGGGGTTGAGCGTAGGGCTGACGGATTTGGAGCGGTCCCAAATGAGGAGCAGCTCTGCCAGCCGTTCCTCGGCACACTGGGCTGTGAGACGGGCCTCGGCATCCTGGTCCCAGCAATCTTCCATCGTCTCTTTTAGAGAGCGAACCGCCTGCCGCATAATGTATACTTTAACCGTTAACCATCAACAGATTAATGATTGTGATGGCAAAGGAACCTATTTTGTTGTCTCATTTTAGATTTGTACCAAACGTACCAAGCTGTTCTCTTTCCAGGCCTCTGGGAATTTGGGCCGCTGTTTCTCCCTCGACACCAGCACCTGCATATCCTCAAACGTCGGGTGGTTGCCGGCTTCCGCCTGGAAGGCCATCTGGTACTCTGGTACAGATTCACCTAGAGGTTGTTGTAAATCCGTGAGAAGGAGGAATGTAGTACCTGACTTTAGCCTTTTAAATGAATAATGCAAAGGTTAAACCTAAGAAGGCCAAAATACATTGCCTGGTCAGACGCCAATTTTATTTTACAAGCAAAGTACAGCGGTACCTCAATTATAAGACCAATTTAGGACTTCTTACGAGATGTTGATAGAATTCAAGACAATTTAAGACACCCTTGGGTACCCTGAATAAGCCACCATGGCATCAATGAAAGTTGTCAGTGCCAGCACTGATCGTCTCTAATAAAGGTCATGTTAAATGGGCTGTTTACAACTTGTTCACAGTTATTTTTCATACCAAAAAAAATATAGCTATCTTATGTTACCATTAGTTGTTAAAAAGAACGTTATTTATTTTAAAACTATCTTTATTTTTCACAATTACTAACTTTATGTAATACATTTTTTTCCCGGGACAAAAAAAAAAAATTTGGTGTTTACGGTTGTCACTTACCCTGTCTCGTCAACACGTACGCACAAGGAGCGTGTGTACACTTACAAAAGCAGTCCATGAGAAGCAACAACCAATTTGCAGTCAAGTTGTTGTTACGATAGAATATATACATTTAATGACAGCTAACACCAACTATATACATTTTATTATTAGCTAACAACACCCAAAGCTAATGTGCGTGTATGTGTTACGTACTGTAAAAGGGCGGGATGTAACGCATAAAATTACATTGTAAAGTTTGCGCCCTTTGAGCACCTGTGTAAATGTAAACAGACATTTCAATTTATCCATTCCATTTGCATTTACAGTACATGTATTTCACCTTTTTGGGTGTCTGCAACGGATGAATTGGATTTACATTATTTCTAATGGGGAAAAATGCATGATTTTGTCAGACCTTTTGGAACTGAATACTAAAAACTGAGGTGTGTTCTACTGTTGTTTATTTAACTATATTATTTTCCAGTTATTTTTATAGCTACAAAGAGCTACTTAACTGCATTTCACTGCTGATATTGATCAACAGTTTTTAAGTGAGCTAACCTTCTCTTTTAAGTAAGTTAACCTTCTCACTGAGATGCATAATGGTAGCATGTACTCGCTACGGAAAAAGGGCCGAAACATGGCAATCTGTGTTATCCCCGTTCCCGCCTGTAACTCCACTAACCTGTCCACCTTTAAAATTCATGCAAAAACTCACCTTTTTAAATCAAGCTTCTGAACTTTAATGCTTTTATTTTATTCGGTGCCTAGTTGTTTTCTGTTTTTAACTGAATGACTTATATTTCTGTATGCATTACTTTTTCTATTCTAATAAGTGTACTTTTATAGCTTACTGTAAACCAGTGATTTTCAAACTTCGGTATGAGTACCACTAGAGGTACGCGGGCTCCTTCTGTTATTACACCAAAGAATCACTTAATTAAATATTCAAACACACTGTTACTGTTCAAACTGTGTGTAATGTTACAGTGGCCAAACATTTAAAATATACTTGTTAAATAAAACTGCTGCCTTGTTGTTAATTAATATTCAGGCCTACTATGCTACTGTATCTTAATGTTGGTCATTATGGTTGCACTTGGAGAGCCAATGGATTTCTGAGGTAGTACTTGGTGGAAAAAAATTTGAAAAACCACTACTGTAAAGTGTCTGGGTTTTTAAGAAAAGCGCTTCTAAATCAAATGTATTATTATTGTTACCATCGATCGAGAACTCTATGCCCTCATAATATTGATTTACACTATGTTAAATGTCTTACCGGGGAAAAGATCGGTACATCTCATGAAGGTCTCCCAGTAGACCAGGCCTAGGGCGTACATGTCCACCTGCTTTAGAGCAGACTCACAGTCCCGTAGGTTGACTGCTCCTTCCAGCACCTCTGGTGCCATGTAGCGGATGGTGCCCACCTACAAAAATGTTAAGAATGTGAAACATACAAACATGTCATTTTAAATATGTTTTCATTGCAATGCCCTACTACATCCTTCTCATTACTTTACTGTTATAGTGGAACCCATTGTAGTCAAAGCCCCTGGAACTGGGTGACTCACATCGACATAAGAGGTTGTCAACATATTACCAAAACTATTGTTTGCACTTTTACTAAGAGATATAAGAGAGATAAGGATTAAATGGTGATAATAAAACGTTTTTGATTGTTGTTCTCTTCCATTTGTGCATATTTATATTTTGATTATTGTACTTCATATTCTAATTTATAATTGTATCTAATTTCGTATTATGTTTTGATTATAACCACAACAAAGCTTTTATACAGGCGCAAATATGTTTCTTCCGGTGAATCAAATTTGACAAGAAAACATTAAAAGTTGTGCTTTATGGGCCATATTCTCTATTCTCTAGTTTGTGTTATAATGTGGTAAGTGCGCCCACGCGTAAAGGAGAAACAAGTGTTTAAGTTGTGAATGAAGGGGAGCTCTGGTGATATTTTTAACTAATATACTATTTTTTTGCTGTGTAAAAATCATAAAACTTTAAATCTGTGCTTGTCATGTCATCGTGATTTGAGTCCTCTTACATGTACACACAGCAGTGTCCTTTTCCTGGCTAAATTTAACTCTGAAGACTAAACTTTGTTTTACTTCTTGATGTGTGATGTTAAGAGTTCTGGTTAGTACAACGGTTTGTGAAGTTGTGACATATCACAGGGGCTTGCATGGACAGCAGTTTGTCTGCAACTTGTGTGCATGTGTGTGCGCAAGTTGGAGAGTGACAATAAATGTCAAAATATCAATTGAATTCATTGATTTAAATTGATTCATACCTTCATAGCTTTTGATAGATGTCATCTCTATTAGATGTCGCATAGTTAAATGATGGCTTTAATCTATGCATTAAATTCCCCACAATGTCCAAACGCGGCCGATATGCGTGGTCAAGACCCTTTTTTTCCTCTCAAGCAGAGACAAAACAGGTAAATTATGTGTATTTTGATTTTTGATAGTTAATTCATAGTGGCATTAATGTCATTTATCCTTATCTCAATGGATGTTTCTAGTTGTCTCAATTGAGGCAATCAGAATAGATTTAATAGCGTTTTGGAAGTGTCTTTATCATTTATTATGTGTGGTATTCGCTGTATCGAAACTTTAAGTGCAATATAATGTTTCCCCTTACCAGGACCCTGGACTTATTGCAACCTCAGAGGCGTGTAGGAAAAAAAGTACTTAAGTCATTGGGAGAATATGCGCAAGGCCAGCTTTGACAAGGAACGCCCAGATATTAGGGTTGCTCCACCCAGACTGTGCATCTGGGATCAAGGCTCGTAGTGACAGACTTAAGTCAAATCTAATTTCGACAAAAGCGGTTGACCGTGTAGGTTGACGTCAACCTGAGCTGGCACTTTTTTAGTAATAACATGGTGGAATGGAAATCCATGAGTTGGTCGACATTAACTAGTTATCAACATAAATGGGACAGTGTTGAAGGGGTCATATTATGATTTTTTTTCTACATTTAAAACACTTTATTATGGTCTATATAACATGTAATGGTGGTTCTTTGATCAAAATTTTGCATAGATTAGGTTTTACAAACCATCTTCAAGCCGCTTTCTGACCGTCTCCTCAAAATGCCCTGTTTTGTGGGCGGTCTTTTTTACTTGGCTCCCCTTTCACTGCGTCTTCTCCCCACCAGCCATATTGTAGTTTTTAGCGCTTCTGAGTCAACTGACAACTATAAGCTAGAACTATACGCTACTTGGTATTATAAATGGTAACAGCGGAGAATGCATGTGCATGTACGAGGCAGTCTGCCCCACAACAGGAGGATAGAGAAAACGAAGGAGCTTATGGACTTCCAGGTAAATCGCTTATATATATATATATATATATATATATATATACATACACACACACACATTATAAATATATATATATATATATATATATATATATACTGTATATGTGTATATATACAGTATATACCTGTGTATATATATATATATATATATGTGTATATATATATATATCAGTGACGTGCAGTCAGGGGAGGCAGGTGAGGCGGGGCCTCAAGTGCCATCATGGAAAGAAAAAAAATGTAAAAAAAAAATTTTTTTTTTTAATTGTTATATGTATCCAGTGATTATACAATAAAGTTATTTTCCATTTAACTTCACCAGTTTTAGATTATTTGTTATTGAAAATCGCTGAATTTTCACATTTGCCGTTCAAATACTGAGAAGAGACTTGCGGTGAGTCACCAGCCAGTTGAGGCACGTCACTGAGTTGAGCTTCACCATGGATTGCGCAATGACTCGCTAACTGCTGGCCTGCTGTGCAGTGAGACCATATTGCTATATGAATTATATTATACATTTCCATAGTTTAGTTAGCTGAGGTATATAATGTACAGTGTATTTTGTCAACAACTGCATGTGTGTAACTTATTTATTGTGCTGAGCAATCATAAAACGGCTGCGAAGACGCACTGTGTGAGGCTCGCAGTAATCCCGCCTCCTGGTGGTAGAGGGCGGTAGTGATCCCAGGGAGCATTTCTGCGACTACTCGGCTGCAGAAGAAGTGACAACAAGCAGCAACAATTAGCAGCGATTGTTTATTTTTTCCTCTTGCCTGGACTTTTAACATGGAGGATTACATATCTAAAATAAAACAGTTTTCTAAACTGGACTTTCAATCGAAGCACGAGGTAATACTTAAAGGAAGATCTCTATCGAGACAGAGAGACTTTTAAAACTGAAGAAAGATAAGGAAGACTTCTATAAACAAGTTATCGATGCTTTTGTTCAAAAGGAGCTGCGCATGGACTTCATTTATAAGTAAAGGTAAGACCATAATGTTTTTTTTTATTAAATGTGCTTTTTTGTGTGCTACAGTTTGTATGTGTAAAGTTAAAGTTAAGTTAAAGTACCAATGATTGTCACACACACTAGGTGTGGTGAAATTTGTCCTCTGCATTTGACCCATCCCCTTGCTCACCCCCTGGGAGGTGCGGGGAGCAGTGGGCAGCAGCGGCGTTGCGCCCGGGAATCATTTTTGGTGACTTAAACCCCAATTCCAACCCTTGATGCTGAGTGCCAAGCAGGGAAGAATGCTGGTATGAGCTTTTAAACATAACCCGTTAACTGCTGCCAATCAAATGGTGAATAAGATACTCTTTAGGGTTCATATGTTTGTAAATCTGACTGTGATGAAGTCAGTGCCTCACCAGTCATGAACCTCACCGCACGTCACTGATATATATAATATAATATATATATATATATATATACACACACACACATTGTATATATACATATATATATATATATATATGTATATATACTGTATATATACATATATATATATATGTATATATACCTGTGTATGTATATACGTGTATATACGTGTATATATATATATATATATATATTTGCTTGCGCCACACTTGGGAAAAACGTGACAAATTCCAAAGAGCTCGTTTGGAAGTTGTATGAAGAACGACAACATAGTCAAATTTTCGGGACACATGCAGATCCCCAATACACAAAAACAGGCACCAATAGGTAAGAAAAATTGGTTTTGCATAGTAGGTCCCCTTTACAACAAGTTGAACTGTTTTTATTGGTCCATACACACCTCACTTATAGCAGCATTTTCTTCTTCTCCGTGCCTTGCTGGCCTGTTTCCTGTCAGCTTCATGGACAGGCCAAAATCGATGATTACACATGTGCCATCGGCCTTAACGAGAATATTCCGACTGTTCAGATCCCTGTGGGAGACCGCTGGCTTGTACATGTCTTGGAAGGAAAGAGGACAAAGGTGACAAAGAAGGCAAGAACATGAGCAGCTGAGCCAGTATTTGATCATATGCATTAATAAATGACAGAGTCAAGCAAATCTTGTTCTCCGCATGACTCTGTTCAACAAAACAGGATGCACTGTCAACAGGCAGACAAACCAAGTAATCTAATCTACAACAAAAGGATTATGACCATATCGCCTCATATCCTCTACATGAACAATGATACTGGCCAGCAGAGGGAGACCTGGAGCTTTCATGTAAGCATGTGTGCAAACGAAGTATTGGGAGAAGATGTTGATGACTGCACCAAATCCAGACCAATTCTCCTGATAGCAGCTCCAACTCCTCTTTCTCGTCTGCATTTTTGTCTAACTGCTTTTGCAAGCTCACTCTTCCTTTTTACTTCTAAGCTTATCTGACTGTTGTGACATGTACCCATGCTGGTTGAGAAGAATGAGGGGGACTAAAGGAGTGTCAGCTCAGTTTAGCTGTCAGTTCTTCCTATTAAGAAGGAATTCCACTAAGCCTCAGGGATAGTCATGTCAGCTCGATCCCCATTATGGATCGCGTTTCCATTTGTCCTTCTCTTCATTTTGTACCACTCGGATGCAGGCTAGAGGCCAGCCTATAAATAACAGTAGGCCAGGCAGTGCATGCAGTGTGGAAACATGTGTTTGTCCAAATGTAGTGACGCAAAGCACTCCAAGCCAAACAAATATACGTGGAAGTTGCAGTATGCAGGTTGCAGACTGGCACAAGTGCTTGGCTGGAAGACAGGACTTAACCTTTTAAAAGGTGCCAAACCCCAGTACAGGGGACAGCGGTGTTGCATTAGTGTTGTTATGGTAACTCTTGTTTCAATATACACATGCTACAGAGCCACGTAGCCCAGGGGTAACTAAAATGTTTCAAACCTCCCTAATATGGAACTCACTTGTTTTTTGTAGTATTTTTACTATGAACATTTAAATTTTTTCTTGCCATTTTGCGTTTTTTCCCCCCCACATTTTTGCTAGTATTATTTCTATGGTAGGTTTATTGTTATCATCGTCATTGCACTTTGGACATCCTTATCTCACACTGACTGCTACACAGAAAATGTGGTTAGCACTGACTCAAATATTCCTTTTTTTATGTAAGTTTTGACTTTAGCTTGCTTGAACTTGAAACAGGCTGATTGTAGAGGACACTAGCAACTTAACTCAACTCTATAAATAGCATAATTATTGTCATAAGAATGACAAGCGGTAGAAAATGGATGGATTGATGGAATTCTTGTAAGCTTTGATGACTATTAGTGCAGTCATGTGATGTTAACATTAAACAGCATAAAATAATATAATAATTTTGACCAAACAGCAAGTTTACTTTTAAAAGTTTCAAAATGTTGCTTATGTTTCTTTATAGTTTTCTTGTGTAATTTTATCTTTATAATGTGCTGTGGCAAACAAACAAAAAAAGCCGCGGGCCAGGAATGCAATTAATTTCATAATACAAGACACTAATGCAATAAACTTAGCACCATTTGAAACATTTTAACCTTTAACACAAATCTCAATCTCAGGGTTTAGAAGAAAACTGCACCTTTTTTTTGTTCATCATTCACCATACTTATGTGAGAAAAAAAGACATGTCTTTCCATTTTCTGTGCATAGTGAAAAACTGATAGCACGAGGCGGCTAACAATGCAACGGATGAATTGCAATGTTTTCACTCCCAGATGAGACTTTAGATAAAACTGTAATCAAGTTCTGAGAAAATAAATTACATGCATTCAAATAAGACATTTAAAGAAATGTTCCATAACATTCTGTCAATATCTTAGTATTTGTGTCAAAATTATAAATTAACTCAAAATATGCACACAAGTAATATCCATCCATCCAGCCATTTCCGCTTATCCTCATTAAGGTCGCGGGTAAGCAGCAGCATATCCCAGCTGATTTCGGGCAAGAAGAACCATAGACCCTAAATTGGATGCCAGCCAATCACAAGGCACATATAGACAAACAACCGT
>NC_084548.2:25032500-25070000 GCF_033978685.3 Nerophis lumbriciformis | reverse complement strand
CTGATATCACGTTTCACTCACATGTGGGTAATAATCCATGACCAGCAGGTACTCCGTGCGCCCCTCCAGACCTGTACGCTCATCAGCAGCCACAAAGCAAGCAATGTTATCATGCTCCAGCAGCGGCAGCCGATAGATGGAGCACTCATTGAGGAAGTTCTGGCGGTTGGTAGCGGTAAACACCTTGACAGCTACCGGCCGCTCATCCAGAGAGCCGCAATAGACAGCGCCGTATCGCCCCCGGCCAATTAGCTAAAATGAGGAAGCAGTGAGAGAGAAAAAGATAAACATACTTAGTATTTCTTTGTGTAGATTTTCGGTCAACAAGGTCATGGCAATCAGCAAAGGTTGAATGGAGGCAATTGGACTCTTCTTGTTTGTTGAAGATGTTTCACCTTAATCCAGAGGCCTTCTTTGCTTCTAATTTTATTGTAGGTATGGCTGGTGAACAACTGTATTGCATAAAAATACTGTCGGTTGTTCGGCTTTCTGGTGGCTAAACAGCTTGTCGGGTCATTCTTCTCTTGTTGACCACCACCACGAGACATTAATAAGGAGACTCCAAACCTGAATTTTTTTTAACTGAAATAGCCTTTTTGGATTACATGTGTCTCAATTTAACTTTTGCAGATAATACATTATCAGACTTACGGTGAGATTTGTAAGTTAGTGCAAAAGTAATTCACTTACTGTCCTGAGAAAGGCAAGACACAATCAAATAAAGTCAAACTCATGAGATGGGAGAACAGTTAGGGTGGAATTTGTTTTGTCTAAATGCTCTCACCCCGCTCTGCAAAAAAGAACATGGACCTGGACTTGATAAGCAACAAGGACGGCACTCCGAATTCAACTACTGCCTGAAAAGATACTGGTACATTCTTCCACTTGGCACTAACTACTTAGCAGAGCAGAAGCTAATGAGTTTGCCAACCATGCCGGCACTGAGTACCATGGTAAGTATTTTCTTTTGCATTTTTGCTGTTTCAAACAGCGTGTAGAGACTTGAAATCGCGCAGGGTTCTGATTTGGTCTGCGCTGCAATCCCTATGGGTGATGGTTCCAATTGAAAGCTTGTTACTGCTTACGTATGCAGTAACAGATTGTGTCATTTTCCATTCTATTATTTTGACAAAATTATTAAGGACAAGCGGTAGGCGGACCGGTACTTTTCAGAGGCGTCTCGGACCGAATATGATTCATTAGTATTTTGGTACTATACTAATACCGGCATATCGTACAACCCTAACATATACATACATATACACAAACTACTGTTTCTGCTTTCATGTACTTTGCGTGTATGTTTTGACATTCGACTCGGCTTTGTACGCCACCGCCCCATGGCAGCATGCTGATGAAAAAAGTACCTGTATTTTTCAAAGGCAGGATAGTATCATTTTTAATTCATTAGTACTGCGGTACATTATTAGTACTGGTAAACCGTATGACCCATATATGTATGTATATATGTATAATATATATGTATAATATATATATATATATATATATATATATATATATATATATATATATATATATGTATGTATGTATGTATGTATGTATGTATGTATGTATGTATGTATGTATGTATGTATGTGTGTGTGTGTGTGTATATATATATATATATATATATATATATATATATATATATATATATATATATATATATATATATATATATATATAGTCCTGGGTTCAATCCCGAGCCCGGGATCTTTCTGTGTGGAGTTTGCATGTTCTCCCTGTGACTGCGTGGGTTCCCTCCGGGTACTCCGGCTTCCTCCCACCTCCAAAGACATGCGCCTGGGGCTAGGTTGATTGGCAACACTAAATTGGCCCTAGTGTGTGAATGTGAGTGTGAATGTTGTCTGTCTATCTGTGTTGGCCCGATTGTAGCTGAGATAGGCTCCAGCGCCCTCCGCCACCTCAAAGGGAATAAGCGGTAGAAAATGGATGGATGGATATATATATATACAGTATATATATACACACATATACATATATACACACACACACACACATATATATATATACACATGTATATATATATATATATATATATATATATATATATATATATATATATATATATATATATATATATACACACACACATGTAGACTGGTTGGGCAAACTCCCATGCACCATGTGGACTTGGAGAAGGCATTTGACCGTCTACCCCGGGAAGTCCTGTGGGGAGTGCTCAGAGAGTATCGTGTATCGGACTGTCTGATTGTGGTGGTCCGCTCTCTGTACGATCAGTGTCAGAGCTTGGTCCGCATTGCCGGCAGTAAGTCGGACACGTTTCCAGTGAGGGTTGGACTCCGCCAAGGCTGCCCTTTGTCACCGATTCTGTTCATAACTTTTATGGACAGAATTTCTAAGCGCAGTCAAGGCGTTGAGGGGATCTGGTTTGGTGGCTGCAGGATTAGGTCTCTGCTTTTTGCAGATGATGTGGTCCTGATGGCTTCATCTGGCCAAGATCTTCAGTTCTCACTGGATCGGTTCCCAGCCGAGTGTGAAGCGACTGGGATGGAAATCAGCACCTCCAAGTCCGAGTCCGTGGTTCTCGCCCGGAAAAGGGTGGAGTGCCATCTCTGGGTTGGGGAGGAGATCTTGCCCCAAGTGGAAGAGTTCAAGTACCTCGGAATCTTGTTCACGAGTGAGGGAAGAGTGGATCGTGAGATCGACAGGCGGATCGGTGCGACGTCTTCAGTAATGCGGACGCTGTATCGATCCGTTGTGGTGAAGAAGGAGCTGAGCCGGAAGGCAAAGCTCTCAATTTATCGGTCGATCTACGTTCCCATCCTCACCTATGGTCATGAGCTTTGGGTTATGACCGAAAGGACAAGATCACGGGTACAAGAGGCCGAAATGGGTTTCCTCCGCCGTGGCTCTCCCTTAGAGATAGGGTGAGAAGCTCTGTCATCCGGGAGGAGCTCAAAGTAAAGCTACTGCTTCTCCACATCGAGAGGAGCCAGATGAGGTGGTTCGGGCATCTGATCAGGATGCCACCCATAGGCATGTCCGACCGGTAGGAGGCCACGGGGAAGACCCAGGACATGTAGGGAGGACTATGTCTCCCGGCTGGCCTGGGAACGCCTCGGGATCCCCCGGGAGGAGCTGGACGAAGTGGCTGGGGAGAGGGAAGTCTGGGCTTTCCCGCTTAGGCTGCTGCCCCCGCGACCCGACCTCGGATAAGCGGAAGAAGAAGATGGATGGATGTATGTGTATGTGTATATATATATATATATATATATATATATATACATACAGTATATATTAGGGGTGTAACGGTACACAAAAACTTACGTACCTCGGTTTAGAGGTCACGGTTCGGTTCATTTTCGGTACAGTAAGAAAACAACAAAATATAAATTTTGCAAAATCTTCCACCAAAAATATTTTTCTAAGTGGAATATTTTACGTGAAGTAATCGGAACCTTGGATAGGTCAATAATTCATAATAACATTGATTTTGATTCAATATTATGTTTTGAGCAATGACAGTTTGAAATAAAAAAAAACAGCTTTGTTTTATTAGTCAACATTGCAACTTTTTCTAAATGACATTTAACCTTTAAGCTTTTTTATTTCACTTTTGTTATGTTTTTGTTTATTTTAATAGTATTTTTAGAATGTGCCGTGAGCCTTTAAAACCTTAGCTGTGGGTCGCAAATGGCCTCCGGGGCACACTTTTGACACCCCTACTATAGATAATAACAAATTCAATCTGATAAATCTATGGATAAAAAGCAGAGCCTGGTGACGCATGCGCGTTTATCATAACTCTCTCGCTCTTCATGGGGAAAAAACGCTGTCGAAGACGTCCTGAAGCGTCAGAAAGTGACTTGGAAATGGTCTGTAAAACATGAACTATGCAACATTTTGACCAAAGAACCACCATTACATGTTATGTAGACCACAAATAAGTGTTTTAAATGTATTTTAAAAATCACAATATGACCCCTTTAGTGTGCCTTATAATCAGGTACGCCTTTTGTATGAAAATATACCTGAATAGACTCGCTCATCGCCACTGCGCCTTATAATCTGGTGCGCCCCATGGTCCGGAAAATACAGTATTCATTACAACTTGAATTTGATTACAGTACCAAATAAATGCACGACGCAAGACACACTACTTCTGGGTCCCTGCAGGTTTCAACAAGTCAAATTTAAGACTTTTTAAAGACTATAATGAATACAATTTAGGACCAATTTTACAATCATACTGACAAAAAGTACAAAGACATGAAGGAAAATCAGAGGCCTAGAATGAGTTGCAAGTAACTGAATGAATTTATTCCTGCTTTTTCACAGTGGAAAACTAAATTTTATCCTAACTAAAAACACCAGAAGCCTCTCTATTGTAAACAAATATTTGTTTAGAACTCTGAAATAAATATTAGCAAACATCACAATAGCCATTTTTCTCATTTGCTATGGAATACCAATGGTTTTACCCCAATGTTGCATAGTTTTTCTTGCAGAAGGTGTAGTGTCAGTAGGGGCTAAGTCGTTTCCTGTACAGCTTTGCAGATATTTGTAGTGTTTGGCATCATTTGACATGGACTTTCGGATTATAAGCTTTATCATTATCCTTCCGTTCGCTTTCATCGCAATGTTTACAAAGACTGCCCTGCACGATGGCGCCACATCTAAGCCTGACCCGAGTCAGTAAAAAACACTTTACACACCTGCTTCAATCATGCATTAAATTGTTTATCCTGCAGTACCAAATCGTTGAACTTACATTTATCAAATCAAAATCCTTGTGTGTTAAACCTAGTTGGCCAATAAAGCCAATTCTGATTCTATTCAATTTCCACAAATAACTTAAGTTTTGCTCCTGGTTTGCATTAGCTTTTGTAATCTTTGCTGCCAGCGAAGATCTGCTTGTGACCAATTGTGGCGTGTGCAAAGCACAGCACACTCGCTGGTTGTGCTGGATAAATTCTGACCGGGCTGCACAGGTACCGGTACTTTAGTTCTGTTTTATATTTATGAAGTGCGTCCTCAAAAATCTAAACATTTAAAAGCAAAACTGAAGTTTATGCATTTACTTTGAATAAACATAAAAAGCATTATTTTCTAAGACCTTTAAGTCATGTTTAGAACCTTGATAGAATTTAAGAAATTTTAAGGCCTAAAAATAAAATGTCCTCCACTTTTAAGGTCAGGGTTCAGTTCATTATGGTTACAGTAAGCAAATAAAACAAGACTGTTTAGCTTTTGTGTAAAGAGCTTTAATGATTTTTAAAATGAAAAAAAAACTGCCAACTACTAATTATCAAGTAAATAAATGTATCAAAAAAATACTGTATTTTTCGGAGTATAAGTCGCTCCGGAGTATAAGTCGCTCCGGAGTATAAGTCGCACCGGCCGAAAATGCATAATAAAGAAAGAAAAAAACATATAAGTCGCACTGGAGTATAAGTCGCATTTTTTGGGGAAATTTATTTGATAAAACCCAACACCAATAATAGACATTTGAAAGGCAATTTAAAATAAATAAAGAATAGTGAACAACAGGCTGAATAAATGTACGCCATATGACGCACAAATAACCAACTGAGAACGTGCCTGGTATGTTAACGTAACATATTATGGTAAGAGTCATTAAAAAAACTATTACATATAGAACATGCTATACGTTTACCAAACAATCTGTCACTCCTAATCGCTAAATCCGATGAAATCTTATACGTCTAGTCTCTTACGTGAATGAGCTAAATAATATTATTTGATATTTTACGGTAATGTAAAAATGAATAATTTCACACATAAGTTGCTCCTGAGTATAAGTCGCACCCCCGGCCAAACTATGAAAAAAACTGCGACTTATAGTCCGAAAAATACGGTACATACCATTGCTTCTGTTTTTTTTTTTTAGGGAAGGGCAAAAGTTGTAAATAAAAATTTTTGTAAATGAAAGTTCCTTTTTTGGCTGCCGTGCAGCAATAGTAGTTCCAGCTTGTAGACATGTTCCCCTTCTCTTATGAACAATGGCGGCACACTGCTTTCGTCTTCTCCACTTGACTTTCTTCGTAATTAACCAGGAAGGCCATATCTTTTTATTTATTTTATTTTTTATTTTTGTCCTGTCCAGCTTCTCAGGCAAATCATATAGTTGATGTAGATGCCCATATCGACTGTTCAGATTTACTTTACAGGAAGACCATATCTTACCAAGAATGACACCTTAACGATGGAAGAGTTTCAAGCTTTGGATTCTCCTTGGCACTATTGCTAGCTGTGACTCAGACTAGCCAAAGCCTAGATTGCAGTGTACTTGTTATAAAAGCAGACGCCTGATGCTCATCACTCAATGTGTACCGTACCGAAAGGTTCCTATCAAAGACATCTGATTACATGTCCTGTTACACACCCCTAGCTCGACTGACCAATGACATTTCTTGTCAGTTTAGGTAGTTTGGGCATCTTGTTTGGATGCCTCTCAGAGGTCTCACTGGTCAGGCGTTCCAGGCACGTCAAATCGGGAAGAGACCCTAGGAAATAAGAAACTGTGAGACGGGAAAGTCTGGGCTCGCCTACTCTCTGCGACTGGGATAAGCAGGACACACTGGACGGGTGGAAGGATGGATGGAAGGTTCCACCACTGCAGTGAGCAAAATCGTATTTTCGTTTGACTGCACTGTACACATGAATTATGCTGCCATGACTTGATGAAATCCCTTTATACATGACCTTGGAGTGTTTACTATTTGTCTTTATATTTTTGCCTTTAGTTAGATGGGACAACTAAATGTCAGATCTAATTTTATAAGCTTTTAAACACTGCAGGAGTATTGTTATATTGTCTTTTGTTGGTCGGCTTCCTTGTTTTGAATGGCTTGCTATTGTACATTAGTACCGTATTTTCCGCACTATAAGGCGCACCGGATTATTAGCCGCACCTTCTATGAATTACATATTTCATAATTTTGTCCACCAATAAGCCGCCCCCGGACTATAAGCCGCGCCTACGCTGCGCTAAAGTGAATGTCAAAAAAACGCTGCGCTAAAGTGAATGTCAAAAAAACAGTCAGATAGTTCAGTCAAACTTTAATAATATATTGAAAACCAGCGTTCTAACAACTCTGTCCCAAAATGTACGCAAATGTGCAATCACAAACATAGTAAAATTCAAAATGGTGTAGAGCAATAGTAACATAATGTTGCTCGAACGTTAATGTCACAACACACAAAATAAACATAGCGCTCACCTTCTGAAGTTATTCTTCATTCGTAAATCCTTCGAATTCTTCGTCTTCGGTGTCCGAATTGAAAAGTTGCGCAAGCGTGGTATCCAAAATGGCCGGTTCCGTCTCGTCGAAGTCATCGGGAGTCAGTGTCGCTGTTGTTCTGTGAATCCTGCCTTCCGGAAAGCTCGGACCACAGTTGTGACCGAAATATCTGCCCAGGCATTTACGATCCACTGGCAAATGTTGGCGTATGTATATGTCTGCCCGTCTTAGTGAAGGTGTGTTCGCCTTCGGAGCTGTGTGAAAAAAGCCACCCGGCCTCTTCGCGTAAACTTCCCTTAACCACTCGCTCATCTTTTCTTCATCCATCCATCCCTTCGAGTTAGCTTTTATGATGACGCCGGCTGGAAAGGTCTCTTTTGGCAAGGTCTTCCTTTTGAATATCACCATGGGTGGAAGTTAGCATGGCAAGCTAGAACCACAGTGAAGGATGACTTCTCATTCCCTGTGGTGCGAATATTCCCCGTACGTGCTCCCGTTCCACAGTGCGGTTCACAGGAATATCAGCTGTGAAATACGGTAGTAATCCGTGTGCGGATGGAGAGATTGCGTCTTTTTATGAACCGGATCGCTTAGTAGGAGCCATTTTGTGGTCTTTACAGATGTAAACAGGAAATGAAACGTACGGTGATATCCGCGCGTTTTTTCTTCTTCTTCCGGGGGCGGGTGGTAGCTTACAGTAGAAGAAGAAGCGCTTCCTGTTCTATGGGGGCGGGTGCTTTCCTTGGCGGTTGCTTGCGTAGAAGAAGAAGCGCTTCCTGTTCTACCGGGAAAAAAGATGGCGGCTGTTTACCGAAGTTGCGAGATCGAAACTTTATGAAAATGAATCGTAATAAAGCGCACCGGGTTATAAGGCGCACTGTCAGCTTTTGAGAAAAATTGTGGTTTTTAGGTGCGCCTTATAGTGCGGAAAATACGGTATATTGAGACACAGTAGTGTTTCCCCTCATTTTATATTAGAGACAACGGCAGACCCCAAGAAGTTAATGGGTTATTTTGTCTTTGCATTGCTTTCTATTATGAAACTTTGTGAACTATAACTGTGGAAGAGCAATTGCAATTGAATTGGCCACTTGCATGTGTGTGCGTTTGCGTTCGTTAGCCTAATACCCCCAAGCCACCAACCCACACACATGTACTAAAGTTTGCTCGATGCACATGCATGATTTGTTAATAATAATCACCCACTCTAAACCAAAAAAAAGCTGTAGATTAGAGGAAACACTGAAGAGTGTTCTGCAGTAGTGCTGCATAACTTTGCAAAAAAATATGAATGGCGACTACGCTCAGAATAGAGGTCGCCATTTTCTGGGCCGCTTTCTTTCACACGCAAACAAGCGGGTTAATTAGTGTTAATCAATATTGAGATTTCTTTGGTTAAAATAGTTGTGCAACACTATTCAGCAGAACTTCTTTTTTTCTTTTCTTAGGATACAATGGAAAACTAATATCTGGGAACAGACCTCCAGCAGTTTGAGATTATCCAGGTCCAAAGAGCTTTCGGAGCCAGCAGCCTCCATCATGTTTAGGTTGTGAAGACCTTGCTTACTGTTCCCTGTAAACACAAACACACACAAATAAAAACTTTAAACAAGGTCCACACTGCTCCCATTTATTACAGCAATTACTAACCCGCTGAAACATTTAACAGACTTAGCTATTGAATGTTCTTTGCTCTCAGCTTGGCACCATGGAAACTTACCATGCATCATGCGGTAACCGAAGAAAGCGGCTACTACGACAACGGCCAGCACAGAGATGGTTGCCAGGGCAATGATTATAGTCTCTTCAGAGCGCAGTGTGTAAGGGGCTGCAAGGACAACACAACAAAAATAAAACAAACATAAATAAAAAATGAAACAGTAATCTTTTAACTGTGATTGACATTGTGTTGTAAGCAATGTATCCGCACCGCAACAAGACCTTATCTTTTAACTGTGATTTATAAAAAAAAATGGATGAATTGATCTTTGTGTGCCTTCTATATATCATTTTTAGGACATCTTTGACAAATCTGCAGAATACAGTTAACTATAACAGTAACAAATATGTATCTTCATCATTCACCTTAATAGTTCACCTTATTTGTTAATATTGTATTTTATCCAACTTTTATCCTTCATTGCTGCATAAGCTACATTATATTGCTATATATTATTATTTTATCTCCATGTTAGAAAATGGAACAGTTAAACACAGGAAGTGCACAAATGCATAGTGACAATATGTAAACATATTAGTTATTGTGTGTCAATAAGTATCCATGTTCAAGATATGGTGTGAATGAATTGTCACTAATACATATGAAGAAGGGGTAGGATTAACTAAGCTCTGCTTCTTACTACTTCTTTTCGAATATGTTAAATGTGCAAGTGTAAACGGGACGTTCTTCAATGAAAAAAAAAAAAGCATGTCCAAAACAAATACACCATGATCAATTACCTATAGCATTGTCAAAAATACAGATACTTCAATACAAAGTCGATATCAACACGCAAAAACCACATCAATACCTACTTTTTTCAGTATCGGCAGTAATAAATACTGTATAACACTATTTCCGAGCTGTGTGGTTTGTTAGCGTTTGATCACTGAGTAGTCAGTGCCAGCGTCTTACAAAATATCCAGTGTTTTTCATACAGTATATATATTTATTTGTATATAGATATAGATTTGGCGCTTTCATTTTGTCCTCGCTTATAAACAAACCACAATAGAACTAGGGTTGAGTATCGGCAAGGACTTCATGGTACGACACATATCACAATACTTGAGTCTTGGTACAATAGAGTAGTGTGATAAAATCGTGGTTTCACTGAATTGCCATACCGATATTTTTTCCAGCTCCTAAATCGAACTGTGGTAGTTTGCATTGTAACTTTGGAACGCTTCATTACCACCTTATATGGACCTGGTTTACCAGCATGTAAGACATAATAAAAAGGATCTTGCCAATTAGTGAGATAGCAAGTGTGTAGGTGTATGCATTAAAAGTGAATGAGAGAGTGTCTTGCTTCATGCAGTACTAGGGTTTAATCCCTGCACGGGAGACCAGGTCTATGTTTATGTAAAACAACCTAAATACACAACTAGAGTTTTGAGGACATTCCATTATTATGACAAGAGAGCAGAGTCAATAAACGACACTCTAAAAACCACTACTACGGAGTTGGCACATACCTCATAGACGTGATAGCCACATGTAGCTTCTCCGTCAGACAAAAACAAGCTCTGTCACTGTGGTAAAAAGTGCTGCAAACTATTTTTTTGATAATATTTATTTTTGATCAATCTCGGTGCCCGCTGTCTTTTCCGGCAACATTCAAAACAACCTTTCACCTCCACAACAAACGTCACTTTTCATTCTTGTCCCGGAGGTCCCACCCCCATGTCAAGCCATTGGCTAGGCCCCGTAGGCGTCACTGACAACACTGACTTGACTTGTGGAAAATAAATATATTTGATATGTTTGCCTTTTAACTTCAACATCATTGGGGAAGACGTTTGTCCTCTCATTTGAGTACCAGTAGTTTTCATCAGTTCATGCTAATAGGCCTCGATTAGACAGATGTTGTCTGAGCGCTTCGTGCCAAGGTCCTAACTATTTATCCTCTAACATGAGGAGGCGCTTATACACAGGAAGGAATGCTCATATTATTTTGTGGTGTAAAAATGAACGCTAAACCGAATCGCTGTTTTATAAATAAATCGTTTTTGAATCGCATCGTAACCCATTTGTCGCAATGCGAATCGAATCGTCCACCACAAAGAGATTTACATCCCTAGTTCTAACTTGTGTGTGTCAGTAGACTCGCTTTGGAGGCGCTAAAAACTACCGGTCCTACAAAGATGATGGGGAGAAGACGCTGTCGAAGTGAAGGCCCGTAAATAAGACACATCCTGAAGGTCCTGAAGATGGTTGGTACAACAATTTATGCATTTTCCTGACAAAAGAACCACCATTACATGTTAGGTAGACCACAAAATATTTTTTTAAATGTATATTAAAAAAATCATAATATGAACCCTTTAATACGCTGTATAGTGCGGTGCGTCTTTTGCATGAAAATAGACCTGAATAGACCCATTCACGGGAGTGTGCTTTATCATCCGGTGTGCCCTATGGTCCGAAAAATACAGTACTTTAATAATCGATTTTAATCATAATAATTGATAAGATGTTTCAGCACTCGTAAAAAAAGTCACATTTGGAGTCTGATTGCCAGAAGCTAGGAAAATAAGTAAAGCTAGGAAAATAACTAAAGCTAGCTGCTGCCATGCTGAGACAAACTGACAGCCAAGCGAAGGGCGTACAGTACACAAAGATGCGAAAAATCACATGGCAATGAGTTGATTGTCAGGTGAGCGATCAGATACGCTGGCATTGATGGCTTAGCCTGTGACAAAATGTCATTTGATGGACTTACACTATGAGTGGACGGAGCATTGTCATTACCTGTTCTGCTTCACATCGTCGTCCAGCTTGTAAACACTGTAGCTTGTAAGCTGTTACAGCAAGCAATAGGGTCAAATTTCACTGCATAATTTTGCGTTCTTTAAACTTTTTTCGTGCTTTAAATTTTAAGTCACTGTTTTAAAATGATCTACACACACCTTTATTATATCACTGATAAGCACATTATAGAACTATGCGATATGGTAAAAATCAGTTCACAAAGCGGTAGAAAATGGATGGATGGACAAATCAATCAATATCTATACGCTTAAATGTTACATTGCTAATAAGTGCGAAAACATCAGAAGGTTATTTTTAATTAAATTTTTTTTTTTCTGTCAGGGGTTGAACATGGTTTAGCAGCTAAACCATTGCTCATGGTTTAGCAGTAAATAAATTGCAACATGTGCGTGTTCCATGGCGAAGAGTACGTGGCAGCAAGTAGAGCCGATTCAAGTCAATTTCATTTAATAGGTTTTCTCACGGTTCTTTATATATCGAGCAGGTCTACTGAAACCCACATGAGGAAGCTCTTAGATACAGAGGCAAAGAACAAATCAACGTCGAACAGAATCCGGGCTTTGTAGGGTTGCCAACTGTTCTGATGGAGAAGCCTAATAAGGAAAAGCTCCACCTCCTATTGCAAAATGATTGGAACCTCAAGTAAAAGTCTGCCACAGTAACGTAGCATTCTACTAGGTTAATAAAACTCTTTACAAGGTACAATGGTGCTTAGATATAAATTGCTTTGCAGGCGAGGAGATGGATTTTAAATAGGTACCGGTAGATAGTGCCGACATGTGTACACATACTTGATTTGTTTAGACATATTACACAATTTCAGCAAGTAACAATAAATTTGAATACCGCACAATTTTGATGAATCCAATATCTGAGTTTCTAGTCATTACTTTTTTTATTTGTGAATTTCTATCACTTTTGATTAGTCTCAAACCTGAACGCCAACTGACAGTACAGATGCTCTACATTTTAAAGAATGTAGAGCGGCAACATGAATAGTAGTGTGTGTACTTGTGTGTGCGTGCGCACTACTGTAGGTGAGGAGATGAGCTGCTGCCACCTCGTCACAAAAACTCTGCAATTAATTTACTACTCAACCTTGGGAAAGGAACTACTGACAAAATTCCTTCTTTGCGTGACTCCTTTCCAGAGGCAAAGTCTGATGGCATATAAACCATAAATGCAAGTGATAATGCTGTGCAAAATTTGGCCTCTGTAATGTATGTTTGTGCAAAGTCAGTTTTCAATGTTGATAATGTGTACAAGGAAGGTCAGCTCTAAAAGTGAATGATGAAAAATAGTTTGTTTTAACAAAGTCTACTGGTATTTACAGGAGAAAAAAAAACATTGTACTTTCAGTCTGTTTTCTTTGCCTTTCAGGATTGTGTGGGTGTAGGCAGTTTATATTTTTTGGTTTATTTTAGCCTCACATTATTGCAGCAATTTGTGTAAGAGATAATTATTGCTTGTTCAGGACTCAGTAATGCAATTGTAAAAATAGACTAAATTGTTTTTTTACCCCCAGGTTACCAAGTTTTAGATTCAAGACTTACATCAACAGAGCGGCCGGGGAGGGGGGTGTATACTGCAGCCCGGAAGAGTTAGGGCTGCAAGGTGTTCTGGGTATTTGTTCTGTTGTGCTTATGTTGTGTTACGGTGCGCATGTTCTCCCGAAATTTGTTTGTCATTCTTGTTTGGTGTGGGTTCACAGTGTGGCGCATATTTGGAACAGTATTAAACTTGTTTATACGGCCACCCTCAGTGTGACCTGTGTGGCTGTTGATCAAGTATGTCTTGCAGTCACTTACGTGTTTGTACAGAAGCCAAATACAACATGTGACTGTACTGTTTGTTCAGGTTGTAGAGGCCGCTAAAGGCAGTGACATCACGGCACGCCCTTAATATTGTTGTTTGGGTGAAGACATTCGAGAAAATGGTTGCCTTGAAATTCGGGAGTCTCCCGGAAAAATCGGGAGGGTTGGCATGTATGACGCTGTCAAGTGCCATTCATATAAAACTTGCGGGCCGCACTAACATAAAATTTTCATATTAAGATGCGGGCCGCAAAATAACGTCTCGCGGGCTGCAATTGGCCCGCGGGACGCGTGTCTGAGACCCCTGATCTAAACAGTACTATAACAATTAGTTCAGTTGGCATCCTAATGACTGCAGACATTGTATAGTAAATGATGTTTTATTATGTTTCTCATAAAGCCTGCAGTGAATAATAATCAGGGATGATGTTGGGGGGAAAAACAAACAAACGTTGTGATGGGTTTTTTAAATTAATGCGCTGTTTATGCTTAGAATGAGCAAAATATTAAATGTTATTATAAATGTGCCCGTTATACATTACATATATACTTACAGCTTGTATATACAGTAAAATCTTAAAGTAGGTGTTTGGATGTTTTTTTTAAGGGTGTTATAGGCAGAATAGAGCGGCACCCATAGGCTCCATTGAAAGCTGACTTTTGATCGCATTAATTTACTATTCAGAATTCATTTAAAAAAAATTAAAAAGTGTTCTCTTACATAATGATTGTGAATGATAGGCACAATTCCAAGAAAAGTGCTGTTTGCCTTTAGCTTCATTCAGTATTCTTTTTTTTTTTACAAAAAAATAATTTGGACTTCATAAGGTAGACATGAAACACAATGTGTCCATCAAGGGGATACAAGTTGTGTTATACAAAAATGTATGAAGTAAATCTGGAAAAAAATATTTTTTTTGGCCTGCTTGCAAATAAGACTTGGAAGGAAAACATATTTAACAACTGGACAGCCCAGTTATTATCAGTAGGGCTGCAGCTATGGATTATTTTAGTAATTAAGTAGTCTGATTATTTTGTTTGATTAGTCAAGTAATCAGATAAAACACACTTATAGTCTCAGTGCGTATTATAAGGAACAAAGTTAAAATTAAAACAATTCTGCTTACCTTGTTCATTCTTTGTTTCAATTAATGCAAATCATCAACAATGAAATTGTACTTTTAACATGTGTGCATTAATAAAGAGGAAAAAAATATCAGCTGTTCGCTGCCACACAGATCACATCACCCACACACCACCACTTTCATGTGCACTCTAATGCAGCGGCTGTGCGGAAACTACGTCCGTGTATTTAAAGCTCCAGGTTTTATCAATTTTTATTAGGCAAACTCAAGTGATTCATCAAAGCAACAAAATTTACATATTTTTTTTTTCCTAATTGGGTTAATCGATTTTAATTGATACATTTTTGCAGCCCTAATCAGCTACTGTTAAAAAAAGATTATTTAACAGATTAACAATTTTTTAAATGTGACATCAATCAAGAGAGCAGCAGGCGACAAGTATACATGCTAACTGCTAAGGTAGCTGGAGACAACAAGAAGAATAAGTGCTTAGTTTACTTTAATAGACGTGTACATTGCCCTTCAAACAGATACTGAACTCTTCAGCATTGCCCTGCCTTGCTAATTGTGCGTGACTTTGGGGTAATACAGCTAATGGTTAAAGATCCCTGTTTTCAGGTACCAGGAAATGGTACCGTATCAGTTCAAATACAAAATGTACCCATTCCTAGTTCTCATGCGGCACGAGCCATCTGTTTTGAGTGACTTTCCTAGCAACACAACATTCCAGATGATATAGCAAGATCAACGGGCTCACTGTGTTTTGTCGGCGCGATAAGGAGACTAAGCGGGCAGACGAGAGAAAGGAAGCAGACGCCATTGGCTGCAAGTCTGTCCCAACACACTAAGGCTAAACGTCTACAGAGTCTGTATCTTTCCTATACTAAATCTTGGACATATTCATGTGTATATTGACAGTAAAATGCGACCATAATACATTTTTGAATTTTGCCTAACGCTAACAATCCTTATGAGAGACCAGGAGACAACGTTTTTGTTTTTTTGTGTGCATTCTAATTAGTAATAATTGGCTTGTCATAGGTGTCTACCAATGCCGCTAACAAGAGCAATCCACTATGCCTCTAAATAACTTTTAAAAAAATGCATCTAAAAACCACCAAAAATACTTCATTTATGTTACGTAACCTGTATATTAACCAAGCTGTAGCGACATTGTTATTATAAGAGCAAACTTTGAGGAACTGTCTTGCTAGCGTAGTAACACATTGCCTTGCGACGACATTCTAAGGCATTAGTCGTTAGCCAGGTTCTGCATCAGCACCTGAATTGCTCGAGTTTGTAATGCTCAACACAATGTAATAGGACACAAATTGGTACTGACTGAAAAACATGAATTTATACATATTATAGAATCTGTAAAGTAATAGCCCACATTTAATGTTTTGTTTGTACACAGCTAGCTCGACAACATATGTACTGTAGTCGTACGGCGATGTGCTGCATGTATTATGATCAATATTATAGTGACTTACTCGATGAACAGTTGTCTGTTTGGTTCAGCTGGCCGGGGACGTTTCCAATTAATTTTAGGTATGCACGCAATAATTTGTCGGCAAAGCTTGGCTCCAAGTTCCACAATTACAGTGTCTAGTCACATCGACCTCACTCTCCCAGCTTCCTTCTGCTAAAACATTTCATGTGCTCGCTTCTATAACCAGCAGTTCATGCTCCAAATATTTTGGTTTAAAATGACAAGGTTGTGAATCCTCATTTGTCAAAAAATAGTCGTCTCTGTTGTCTGTTAACAAGTCTGCCATGTTCAGAACACACACACACACACACACGTTTTTTCCCCAGAAGTAGGAATCTGAATCAGAAGTATTTTATTAACAAACATTTGTTGTCAGAAGTCAGAAGTGTGCTGGTATGGACACAGAAATAAATGCGCAAAGGAAATTAATTCCTGTATTGCTTAAAGAGGAACTGCACTTTTGTTTTGAAATTTTGCCTTTCGTTCACAAACCTAATGAGAGAGAAGAAGACACATTTTTTTGCCTTTTAACTTGTAATAATCATCGTTCACAAACCTAATGAGAAAGAAGAAGACACATTTTTTTGCCTTTTAACTTGTAATAATCATCTTGTTGTAGTTGACTAGCAATGCAGCTAACGGGAGCAATCTAAAATCTAAAAATGCATCTAAAACTCACCAAGAATAATTAATTTACATTCCGTAACCTGTATAATAAACACGCTGTAGCAACATTGTTATTAGGGCTGTGAATCTTTGGGTGTCCCACGATTCGATTCAATATCGATTCCTGGGGTCACGATTCGATTCAAAATCGATTTTTCTTCAATTCAACACGATTCTCGATTCAAAAACGATTTTCCCCCGACTCAAAACGATTCTCTATTCATTCAATACATAGGATTTCAGCAGGATCTACCCCAGTCTGCTGACATGCAAGCAGAGTAGTAGATTTTTGTAAAAAGCTTTTATAATTGTAAATGACAATGTTTTATCAACTGATTGCAATAATGTAAATTTGTTTTAACTATTAAATGAACCAAAAATATCACTTATTTTATCTTTCTGAAAATATTGGACACAGTGTGTTGTCAAGCTTATGAGATGCGATGCAAGTGTAAGCCACTGTGACACTATTGTTCTTTTTTTTTAATTTTTATAAATGTCTAATGATAATGTCAGTGAGGGATTTTTAATCACTGCTATGTTGAAATTGTAACTAATATTGATACTGTTATTGATAATATTAATTTTTGTTTCACTACTTTTGGTTTGTTCTGTGTCGTGTTTGTGTCTCCTCTCAATTGCTCTGTTTATTGCAGTTCTGAGTGTTGCTGGGTCCGGGTTAGGTTTTGGAATTGGATTGCATTGTTATGGTATTGCTGTGTATTGTTTTGTTGGATTGATTAACTAAAAAAAATAAAAATAATAATAACTTTTTAAATAAAAAAACAAAAACAAAACAAAACAATCGATTTAAAAAAAATGAGAATCGATTCTGAAAAAAAAATAAAAATAATAACTTTTTAAATAAAAAAACAAAAACAAAACAAAACAATCGATTTAAAAAAAATGAGAATCGATTCTGAATCGCACAACGTGAGAATCGCGATTCGAATTCGAATCGAATTATTTCCACACCCCTAATTGTTATTGTAAGAGCGAACACTGAAAAACTGTTTTGCTTCCGTAGTAATACACTGCCATGCTACTGCATTAGCCATAAACTAGCTGCGGCAAGAGGTAAGCTAGCTACTATGTCAACAACTGAATGACTTATGAGTTTGTAATGCACAAAACAATGCGATAGGACACCAATCTGTACTGACTGAAACACACGAACAATCATATTACAGTATTTGTAAAGTGTTATTTCATGATTTGTTTGTACACAGCTAGCTCAACAACGTATGTACTGTAGTTGTACGGTGATGTGCTTGTATCATGATCAGTATTATAGTGACTACCTCCATGGACAGTTGTTCATTTGGTCAAGCTGGCTAGGGACAATTCCAGTTGATTTGGGTAAGCAATTCATTTACAGTATATCGGCATAGGTTGGCTCAAAGTTCCACATTTGCGGCGTGACTCACTCTCTCTGCTGTGCTTCCATTTGCTCCAACGTTTCACCCTCTGTTCATGTTCGCTTCTATAAGCAGCAATTCATCCTCTGTATATTCAGCTTCAAAAATATAAGGTTGTAAATCCTCATTTGCCCAAAAAATAGCCGTCTTTGTTGTCTGGTACCAAGTCTGCCATGATTGGAACACACTCGCATTTGTTTCCAGAAGTATGGACACACATTTGTTGCCAGAAGTCGGAGGTGCCTTGGTATGGAAACGGAAATAAATGCGCTGAGGAAAGAAGTTCCAGTATTGCTACAAATGTCCAAAATATGGTAAATATTGTAAATATTACATATTGTTATGAACGTGTCTGTTCATAACAATACACTATAGATTTACTTGCAGCGTGTATATAAAACGGATGGTTTTGAAGTTGTTTCAGAGGGCACTTTTTAATAATAAGAACATTGCAGACCAGGACTTGGTTAGTTGTATGACCAATTGTCATATGGACATAAATGAGATTCCCTGTATGTTAACAAACAGTGGATTGGTGTCAGCATGTCAAATTATAATTAAATGTGGGGTGTGGGGTAGTGTATTGTATATAGTTATTGTGTCAGTAAGTGTGTATAAGTGCATGCTCACGTACAGATGGGCTGCGCAGTAGTGGGGCTGGGTGTCAAAAAATCCTCTGTGAAGTTGACATTGCACATGTCACTGCCACAGCAGCAAAAGTGGTATGTCCCGTTTTGGATCTGTGGAGGCAGGTTGGTCACCACGCAGCGGTCATCGCGACAATCTTGGTGGTCTCCAAGGTGGGTCCAGCAACCTGATCAGAGTTGGAAACAAAAACAATAGAGGGATTGCGAAATTACAAAGACAGAATTTTGGTGCAAATTACAATGTTTTTTATTTAAATGACAGTGCATCCGGAAAGTATTCACAGTGCTTCACTTTTTCCACATTTTATTATGTAGAGCAGGGGTGTCAAACTCATTTTAGGGGGCACATGGAGGATATTCTATTCCCACGTGGGCTGGACTGGTAGAATCATGGCACAATACCTTATTAATACAACTACGACAAATACATATTGTTTTCTTTGTTTTACTTTGGCCCAAAATACAACAAGCACATTCTGAAAATTTACATATCACAAATAATCATCTTAAAAAAAACCTTCAAGCTAGTTGAAAATTCAGAGAAAAAACTTGGTGCAGTTTCAAAAACATCATGAAGAACGCATTCATTTACACTTCATTTCAGTGTATGTACAAAGCCATTAAACTGTAAGTCACAATAGGGCTGGACAATTAATCAAATTTTGATTGCGATTTCGATTAAGGCTTCTCACGATCATAAAAATATAATATAATAAAAAAAAAAAAACCTTTAATGGGCTGCGCAACGTGCATGCAAATTCCGTAGTTTGTGATGGTGAAACGGATGAGTGAGCGTATGAGTGAAAAAAAGACAACGTCTACTCGAAGTTTGGGCTCTCATCATGATTACTACTTTTTATTTGACACAGCGCTAATAAATAATCACTAAACCCAACAATAAAAAGTAAGGCATATGATTTCCGCGAATTATGTGACAAAGTCACATAATTGGCCAATAAAACGGAATCCGCTGATAAACACAAAATGATATCCGGGAAATTGACATAATTGTGACTTTATTGCGTTTTTTTTTTTTACAGCCTAAAGTCCTTTCTTTGCTCGTTAAGCTGAGAACAGCAGCACAGCACACTTCCTCCCATTTACAATATTAGCCTGGTGCGCCACATCCGGTCTAAAGCTTTCAAAAAGTAACTTTCACATACATAATGTGCGGTACTTAAAGCACTTATTGATACATTTACACAATTATGCTTTGACCTAAAATATTGGTAAAAATTGTCCAAAGATGTATTACACCAATAAATGTGAAGATTTGTGCATTCACTGTAATTAGGAAACATTTTCTAAAAAAAAATTTGACACAAAAAACACCATCTATGGTGGAAAAATAAACGTAAAAGGTAAAAAACGGAATTAAAAACAATAAAAAAAAGAAAAAAATAAGAATTGTATTGTTTTTTTGGTTTATTATTGTTATTTATATGTATTATTACTATTATTGTATTTGTTGTGGTTTATTCGCTACTAATTTATATACATTTTTTAAACTATTTTTAAAGTTGAGTTTTGGTGGTACAATAAATAAAAACAAGTTCAGAGTAATCAATAATCGTGTAATTAATCGTGATTAATATTTCTGCCAAAATCGTCCAGCTCTTAGTCACAGTTTATCTGGGATTGAAGAAACTACAAAATAAATAAAAACTCCTCTAGCTATCAAACACCTTATTTGTCATTTCCACATATTAATCATGTGCTAATTCAACAAACCAACTATTCAAGAGGGTTGAGTTACTCTCTGCCTTGTAGGCATCACTGTGTATTGATATAAAAATAAAAGCTTTGCAATGCATGAACAATTTCAACAAACCAAGCATATAAACTTAAGAGACTGACAGTATTGGAGTAAATCACACATTATTTAGTTTCTTTAAATTTTCACAAAAGACAATCATTTTCGCAGAACTATATCAAGGTGCAGTGTCTCATGCAACATTTTAAGTGGGGTTACTATTTGTTTAGTTTATTCCTATAACCTGACATTTTAGCTTTCACAAAGTGCATCAATATCAGATGTCACATCTTTAGTGGCAGACAATTTCAGGATGTTATTTAAGTGCTTATGCGTGAGCCTTGGGCGTAGCTTTGTTTTATTGATGCTTATTAAAGAGAAAACTTGCTTACAAAAATATGTGGTTTCCCATTCACTTCTGTGAATTAATAAGAGGATGATCCTTTTTCTAGGAACACTCTGCACTTTGCGTTTACTTTTCTCTATTTTGACAGAGACATTTGTAAAAATGAGGACGTCAAAGCACGATGTGTTCGAAGCAGAAGACGTAATACGGCATGTTTTACGTTTCATTTGGGTCGAAGGGGAGGAGCCGCAGCTCTGCTTTACTGTTTTTTTGGCCCCGGTATAAACCATTTGCTTGCCTAACATAATTTCTATTGCGACATCCAGTGGACACATTGAGGACAGCCGTTTCTTTCATCTAAAATGCAGCTAAATGTTGTACTTAGCAAACTCATATCGCGGGTTGGATTAAACCCGTTCTCAAACTGCAGGTTTGACCTCCCTGTGTTAGAGCCTTATTCCAAAATGGAACACATTTTTTGTTTTCAAAATTCTACACACAATATACCTCATAATGACAATGTAAAAACAATCATTTATTTTTCAGAGCTTTTTGAAATTCATTAAAACTAAAAACTAGGAAATCAGTCAATGTCAGTCACATTGGCAGATGTTAGATTCAACTCCCCCCCAAATGATTGAGGAATGATTTGGATACTGTGCCATTTTAGGCTTGAAAACAACCTGAAGTGAACCACTGCAACCATGTCGTATTAATCTGCCAAGGAGACAGCCATTGTGTACTTTATGTTAACTTGGTAGGTAGGCTAATATAACTGAGGTGTACTACCTTGTTTGACAAGTCGCACTTCACCAGGAAGACTTTTCTCCCAAAGGCCAAAGCAGTGGCTGCCCTTGGCACATCGGATGGAGGTGTTTTCGGGGGAGACCCGGCCCTCTCCCCCTGCCATTCGTTCCACCTTCCACTGTTGCAGCTGGTCCGTGAAGGCACACTCTCTCTCCTCGCCCTGTGCCGCTGAAAAACATACAGACGGCTTGTGAGTTAGGTCAGTCACATTCATGCTACAATCCTGCATTGCTCATTGCTCTGGGCGGTATAGCTCGGTTGGTAGAGTGGCCGTGCCAGCAACTTAAGGGTTCCAGGTTCGATCCCCGCTTCCGCCATCCTAGTCACTGCCGTTGTGTCCTTGGGCAAGACACTTTACCCACACTGGTTTAAATGTAACTTAAAAATTGGGTTTCACTATGTAAAGCGCTATGAGTCACTAGAGAAAAGCGCTATATAAATATAATTCACTTCACAATTCACTTCACTCTTTAACATTTGATTCTAAGTCACAAGCATATTCATGTTTTATAACCTAATGCAATCTTCATTCTGATCAGCTCTTTAGCAAACAATGCACATAGTGATGTCTGCTTTATAAGAATTGTCAGAAATGAGATGCCAAATAAAAAGTATGTGCAAAGACTGTTGCTGCCTGCAAGCCAAAAATCAATAAAAAAAGAAGAAAAGCCAGTTCACTTGTAAACTCAAGCCAAACACTTCAAGAAAGCACACAGACAGAGTGGACTTTACAGTATCATTCAATTATGACAATGTAAGGAGATGCTCAACACACAGACTAAAGTCCCTCTTGTTTACAGTGCAGTGTTTCCATAGGTTTGCGGGTTAAAGGAGGCAGAAACAACCGCACACACATGGTAGTGGTTACTCCTCTACAGTTACATTTGGGCGCGCATGTGTGTATGAATTGGGCTATATACGACCGATACATCTTCCATCCATCCATTTGCTAACGCTTGCATCTTCATTTCCCTAAAATGCCCAAGAGATCAATAAAGTTCCGTCTAAGCTGACATTTGTTCATCCTGCGACATGGGAGTCAACTTTACTATTACCGAAGTGATTTGGACAGTACGAAATAAACAGTTTAACAGGAGCAGATGGGAGCTCTGACCAATCAATAGGAACAAGGGGACAGAACAGGAGCCACAATTTTGTAAATTTTCTTTCAATCAGCCCACATAAGTCTATATAAACCCATCCATCCATCCATTTTCTACCGCTTATTCCCTTCGGGGTCGCTGGAGCTTATCTCAGCTACAATCGGGCGGAAGGCGGTGTACACCCTGGACAAGTCGCCACCTCATCGCAGGGCCAACACAGATAGACAAACAACATTCACACTCACATTCACACACTAGGGCCAATTTTAGTGTTGCCAATCAACCTATCCCCATGTGCATGTCTTTGGAGATGGGAGGAAGCCGGAGAACCCGGAGGGAACCCACGCAGTCACGGGGAGGACATGCAAACTCCACACAGAAAGATCCCGAGGCCGGGATTGAACTCACGACTACTCAGGACCTTCGTATTGTGAGGCAGACGCACTAACCCCTCATCCACCGTGCTGCCCTATACAAACCCATATAAGCCAAAATAACAACACGGCCCACAGGCCGCTGCTTCCTACCAGAATTTGAAGAACAGTATCGGAGGGAGTAAATACCAACAGAGAAATAGATGTGGTAAAAAAACTAGGTATGCACCAATATGAAAATACTCGTCCAAAAACGGAAAGAAATTATCATGCCAAATATTATTACCATTGCATTTATGGCTATGACTGTGTATCAACCTCACTAAAATCAAAGAATTGCAATGGCATAAATTAATATTTATCTTTCCAAGAATAAAACAATCTTTAAATTATGTGAGTACGTATTTACCACTGGTATTACAACAATATAGAATAAAAATAATGTACAAGCAAAATACTGAATAGCACCACAGACGGACGCGCTCGGGGTTGCTTTCCTTTTCTGTGCGGTGTTAAATAATCAGAATGTCGATCAGAATGTTTGCATTCCAGGTGATTATACCAGCCATGGAGAACGTCTTCGCAGAAGATTGTTTTGTAGATTGCTGTCTGCGGGTCTTTTTCACATTCTGTATATTGAACTGTTCGTCCACACTGGAGACATGTTGCCTCCACTGTAGACAAGCGCATGCTTCCTGCTTACAGTACATCATCACAACATCTGGTTTCGGCAGTTTGGTATCGTTTTACAAATGCGTCAAACCCACAGAACAATCAGGGAAATCCTAAATATAAAATTGTAATAAGACTCGATTGTGAAGGAGCAGACAAACACAGAAATCAAAGAAGAAATGGGGAGAATACACAGAAATCAAAGAAGAAATGGGGAGAATATAAACTTAATTTCAAATGTGAAAGGCTATGAGGAAGAAATATGGGAGCGGTACAGGAGCAAGATTAATTCTGAATGAAAGCGGGATGGGAGTTTTACCAAGAATAGGATAGGACAAGATTTTTTCCTGTTGGAGTGGGACAGGACAGGATTGAACTAAATGTATATTTCACTAACATTCATCATATAATTTCACGAAAGTACATTTTTAGTCTCTTTTCAAACAGCTTCAGTTTAAGCTGCATTAGTGAACTATGTAGTGTAAAATATTGCAATATCACAATATACTAGGGGTGTAACGGTACACAAAAATTTCGGTTCGGTACGTACCTCGGTTTAGAGGTCACGGTTCGGTTCATTTTCGGTACGGTAAGAAAACAACAAAATATAAATTTTTGGGTTATTTATTTACCAAATTTGCTAAATCTTCCACCAAAAATATTTTTCTTAGTGGAATATTTGATGTGAAGTAATCGGAACCTTGGATAGGTCAATAATTCATAATACATTGATTTTGATTCAATATTATGTTTTGAGCAATGACAGTTTGAAAAAAAAAAAAAAAACAGCTTTGTTTTATTAGTCAACATTGCAACTTTTTCTAAATGACATTTTACCTTTAAGCTTTTTTATTTCACTTTTGTTATATTTTTGTTTATTTTAATAGTATTTTTAGAAATTGCCGTGGGCCTTTAAAACATTAGCTGTGGGCCGCAAATGGCCTCCGGGGCACACTTTTGACACCCCTGCTATAGATAATAACAAATTATATCTGATAAATCTATGGATAAAAAGCAGAGCCTGGCGACGTATGCGTCATAACTCTCTCGCTCTCTCTGTCTCTGCCCCTCCATCACGAATGCTGCTGCGCGCACAATTTGTTTTGTTTTTAACCCCTTCTTAACCCTGAACGTACATTGAAAATACACGCAATCCTAACTCAAACTCGTTGGTGGCATGCTAGCAGCTAATGGGCTACGATAGACTGACCATACGTCCTCTTTTCACCGGACATGTCCTCTTTTGCGGATCTGTCAGGGCGAAGTATCTTAAATGCCTCAAATGTCCGTCATTTTGAGTAAACAATGCACACTGAGGCCCAACACAGTGTGTTGTGCCTCGGTGTGCATTGTTTACACAACGTGCGTTACGCTACTTAATATGTCCGTGTGGAAACTCAATCGGTACACCTCCAAACCGAACCGGAACCCCCGAACCGGAACCCTCGTACCGAAACGGTTCAATACCAATACGCGTACCGTTACACCCCTACAATATACTGTGTTGCATCGTGGCTCAAGTATCGGGATTAAGGCTGAAATGATAAGTCTACATTGTCGACAAATGTCAACAATAAAATTTGTTGTCAACAATAGTCGTGACGTCATCACTCATGTTTTTCTGTGCGGAAGCGGTAGACTCGCAAAAAGAACGCTAGTGCTAACATGTAAAGTTTGCGAATATTTCCTTTGTTCTTGTTAAAAACATGAATATTTTGCTCATTTTGCAAAAGCGGACCTTGTATTTATGGCAGTACATCTGTTATACACAAGCATTTAAAGTAGAGGCATGATGTCGTATGTCTGGAGGGAGGATGCGGTCTCAACATCGGTAAGAGTGTTAACTTCTACCTTGCTAGCTTGCGAACAAGAGTGAGGCGAAGTTGTGTGAAAAATAACTATCATTTTAGCTGAAGTCAGCTAGCTAAACTTTCTCGACATTAATTCAAGTATGTTTTAAAGCAGTATCAATTTGCAACGCCGAAAAAAATGCACTTTAACAAACGCAAACCGCACGCGCACAAACAAGCCGACAGAGACGGAAAGGCACCAATGCAGAGGTATCATAAGATTAACATACAATCTATTAAATAGCCAACATTTTAAGAAACAACCACATATAGAATTCTACACATTGAGTCTATTTGCAAAGTGGTAAAAAAAAGGCACTTTCAGAAATGCGCGTGCACTTGTGAACACACGCACACAAACACAGAGAGAGACAGACAGGCACCAATGCGGAGGTATCATAAGATTAAACATACAATCTATTAAATAGCCAACATTTTAAGAATTAATCAAATATAGAAATCTACACATTGAGTCTATATGCAATGCTGTAAAAAAGAGGCACTTTAACAAACGCAAACTGCACGTGAACACACACACATACACGCACACACACACACACACAGACAGGCTCCAATGCAGAGGTATTATAAGATTAAACATACAATCTATTAATTAGCCAACATTCGAATAATTACTCAACATTTTTTTTAAATACATAAACAAGGTTAATTGTTTTTTAGTACTTTGCCTTTACTTTCTTTTTCTTTTAAACGGACAACATTTTTTAGTCAATAAAATGTATAACAGCTGAATGAAGCAGCAGGTCCAGTATAAATAAATATTGATGAATGAATTGGCCATCTTTGTTGTTAGTAAGCACATGCCTAAAATAACTCAAGCTGCATTTAGAAGTTGATAGAAACATTTTAGCCATTAAATGTGTGTATGCTTCATTATCTAATTAGTCGACTAATTGTTAAGATAATCGTTGACTAATTGACTATCAAAATAATTGTTAGTTGCAGCTGTAATTACCCAAGCAAACTATATACTATAATAAACTATACTCCTGAAATCCCGCAAAACCCGTGTTGGCTTTGTTTCTTCTTAACTTAATTTTGAGAAGTGTCTTTCTTAGGGGTTTGATGATACACTCATCTCTCCAAATATAGATATTGGTTTGACATCTGAGATTACATTTAAACATTAATTTTAAAAGCGGTCATATTATGATTTATTTTTTCTTACATTTAAAACAGTCACTAACTTGTGTAGTTATATACCTGAGTGATTTTCCATTGCAGCTTTTGTATCCATGAATAGTACAAATACTCATGATTTTGGCAGCCCAGACAACAGCAGTTTACACAAAAATGTTTCCTTCCTTTAATACTTTGTTTGGAATTACTGGAAAGGTCCTGTAAGAGGGAGCAGTGGTAAACACAAGTTGCATTGGAGGAAACATACACGAACAATAGAAGGAAGTGCAGAGCTGCTGACCACACCCAGAGACGGACTGACTTTGTTGGGCACAAACGGTTTTACAGAAATTCCAAACTGCCGCATCTTTCTACCATATTCAGTTTTGTTTGGACTGTCTATCTTTGAAAGCAACACCAGCAATTACCTGGTCTACATTCACACTTTGTAGAGCATCTTTCAGATCTCAGTCCATTAAAGCATGTTGGAGCAAACTGTATAACAATATTAAACAGACACGATCATTGTAAAAGAGAGGACGTTATACTATGCATTACAAAAACGAAGACAACAACTATGGCTAAAAGAGGACATGACGGCCTCAGGAAATCCTTGTTTAACATGCAGGTCAATTATTACAACATGTAATGGAGCACAAACCATGGCAGTTTAATCAGGCTTTACTTAATCTAATTTGTGTCATTTGACAAGTGGGACTGTTCCGGGGTCTTGTCTCATATTTCCTCAACACTTGTGATGTATAAATATATATACGTAAAATATTTTTTGGATAAATGTCCCATAAAAATGTTTCACCTGGACCAGGCATCCCCAAGCTTCTGGCATATCTATTAAATAGACAACATTTTAGGAATTAATCAAACATAGAATTCTACACATTAATCAATAATCAATATACCACTGTGCAGCTTTTTAAACATCACCAAATTATTTTCTTTTCGAGGAAGTTAGATTTTGTGTTGTTTGTTTTCATTGCTGCTAATTTAATGTTTTTTTAATACCTCAACCAGGTTAATAGTTTTTTTTAGCACTTTGATTTTCCTTTCTCTTAAATGGACAATCATGTTAATAATAATTTAAATTTTTGTAACAGCTGAATGAGCAGCACAAACCGTATTAATACATATTTATGAACTAATTAGTCATCTTTGGTTTTTCGTAAGCACATGCCTAAAATATCTTAAGCTGTATTTAGAAGTCTATAGAAAATTAGAGCCATTAAATGTGTACGTTTATTAGCTGATTAGTCGACTAATCCTTAAGATAATCGTTGACTATTCGACTATCAAAATAATCGTTAGTGGCAGCCCTAATATGTGCTGTGTGCATATCATATCGAAAAACTGGAAATGACACAATACTGCATAGGTCAGTAGCCATTATTAATTAAATACAATGCATTTAATTATTATTATTTAAATGTAATACATTTAAAATGCATAATAACAATTTACAATATATTATATAATAGTAATATACAATGTAAAAATTATGGTCTGTAAAATTGATTGACTTATCGAATCGTAGCCCTTGAATCGTAATCGAATAGCGAGATTCCCCATCTCTACAAAAAAATGAAATACAGCTAAAAAGCAACTTACTGTGGTGGAATCATTTAATGTTTAATTAAAAAAAGAGCAAAAGTTGTCGCCCTACACGTCACTAAGGATGTGGTGCCCGCCTTTGTTCATCTACCTACTAAACTATAGAGCAGAGGTGTCCAAAGTGTGGCTCGGGGACACATTTTAAAATACTTTCAGTAAAAAAAACGACAAAAACATAAAAAGTGGAATGAAAGAGTTAACAGCAGTAATGAAATTAAAAATAGTTTAAATGTTGACACTAATAACAAAAAACTGATATTAAGGTTGTTGTTTTCTTTTAAAAAATCAATATATTGGATCAATTTTGAAAGTAAAAAATATAAAAATAGCCACCACATTCTTTTTTCTGTCTGTGGCCCTCAATGGAAAAAGTTTGGACATGCCTGCTAATGAGTCTATATACTTAACTATTTATTTGCATACAATGCTACAATTTTGTTAAAAGATGATCTGGAAGGTTACGAAGGTCTTGAGGAAGAAGTCATCTCTGCCAACCCTTCATCCTAAACTTCCTCTTTCAGTACACAACTTTACTATCTGTTGATGGACTTGAATATTTAAGACAGGAGATTTAATTTTGCCTTAATGTTTGAGCTTAACGTTGGAGTACATTTTTGCAAGTATTTGATTCCCTAAAGCATGGGTGTCAAACTCTGGCCCGCGGGCCAAAATTGGCCCGCCGTGTAATTTCACTTGGCCCTTGAGGCGATATCAAATTAACACTAGAGCTGGCCCGCCGATTATATACAGTGCCGGTGCCACGGTAACACTGCATTCACCGCTAATTCTCATACTTGCCAACCCTACCGGGAGACTCCCAAATTTCAGTGGCCCTCCCGAAAATCGCCACGTCCGCTTTTCATCCAGTCCAACAAGTGCTGGCCCCGTCACATAATATGTGCGGCTTCTGCACGCACACACAAGTGAATGCAATGCATACTTGATCAACAGCAATACAGGTTACACTGAGGGTGGCCGTATAAACAACTTTAACACTGTTAGAAATATACGCCACACTGTGAATCCACACCAAACAAGAATGACAAACACATTTCGGGCCTTATATATGAACAAAGTTTTGAAATATGCCATTCATTGAAGGTGCGCCTTATAATCCGGTGCTCCTTATAGTGCGGAAAATACGGTAAACGTGACGTTAAATGCTAATTTATCAATTTCACTCTTAATTTAAATGTAGATATTTTGCATCGGTTTACACATGTAAAACTATAATTTTTCGCTGTAAATGTGTTAATATTTTTGGTCTCTGGAATGGGTTAATTAGATTTGCATTATTTTTGTGGGGAAAATTGATTCTGTGTTTGTACGATTAAGTCTTTGTCTGACCTTTTAGACAAATTACGAATTAAAAAGGTAGCTCTGTAGGACATACAGAGAATGTTTTCAAACTAGTGCAGCCAATTATTGTTTTCCAACGTCTTTGTACATTGTATTAAATAAAACAACTTAAAAGCACATACTTAATATGACATTCAAAACTGCAACTGTATTTATCCAATTGCAGGATACTGGGTCACGTAAACACATTTGTGCTTATGGCAATGTCTCAGTACGTTGAATGTTTTTGGCTTAAATGATCAGATGAGCATCTATCCATTGTGTGGTTTTTAGTAGACATTTGCTGTGAAGCACCCTTGAAACTTGGTGATAGATTCAGTCGTGTTACACATAATAAATGAATAAATGCAGGTTCTACTGTTACTGCACTGGTGCAACCATTTTGCAGGGTTTATGTGTGAAAGAGGCTATTGGTATGCTTCATTGTGGTTGGTTCTTAGACTAAATTCTTTCAGTCTCTTAAGGGCATTTTTGGTTGGGTGCCAATCCCAAAGTTTTCTCTTTGATTGGCCGTGGTGGACTCTGTTCCTCTTTTGGCTGTGGAGAGTTTTGAACTCTGCTTCCACTGCTCTGCTGGGTTAGAGCATCCAGGCTAGCCCAGTGAAGCGTGACACACGGAAAAAAAACACAAGAGGCTTGGGAGTAGTTGCAAGCATGCTCATTGGACGATGGCGGGCACTTCTTCGTGTTTACCCATGGCCCAGATATTTGCTAATACTCACGGCCTGCTCGACCATTTATCCCTGAACCCACCCCCAAAACCCTCCTCCTCCGGCCCTCAGCGCCCCCTCCAACCAACCTCATAACTAAAAAAAACCAACAGATTAAATCTGGCTTAGTTGGAGAAATGCAAAATGTGTTGTTTTCTGGACCTTACAGTATATTCAAGACAAGCAGACAATACAAAACCCTTTCGTGGAGAATGAAACATCCAAGGTAATAATCATAGGGCCATTAAAAATGTTAGTTTTCCAATGGTAAAGCACAAAACATGCTTGAAAGTTTAGATGGTTGATTAAAAAATGCTTCTAAAGAATTATGAAACAAGAGTGAAAAGCATTCCCATAATACTCAACACTCTTTCACTTGAAGACCTTTGAACCTAGTGTGTTTCAACCTTTTGAAATCCAATATTTTAAATAAACCCTATATTTTTTGGGATTAGAATCTTAATTGCGATATGGTAATTCAAGTTTTACTAATTTGTAACCAAACCTTTTCCAAGCAAAAATATCCAGACACACTCAAATCAATTAAATAACCCCAGAGTGTCTTTTTTGACATTTTACCACAAAGGGCCCTATATAAAAAAAACTGACGGATACGAGGGAGTCGGGACTACTACGATACATTCTGTGCATTATACATGCTGAAACCAATCCAATTATTGCTTATTTCTTTCTTTCTTGCATTGAACAAAGAAAGCACAGTCTACAGTACCAAGTCAAATTCCTTGTGTGTTTAAACATACTTGGCCAATAAATCTGATTCTCATGTACTGTAGTGGTACTTTGGTTTTCATTAGTGTTCTGAGTCATAATGGGTAAATGAATATTTTAAATCACTTTCACCTTTATTGAAGACTCTTGTTAACAAAGTCTACAATGAGCTGCGAGGTAGAAGTGGAGAGCGAAGAGGACGCCAACTTCATAATTTGCGCCAAGTTCTCTATTGAATTCAATAGCGTTTCTCATTTTCTATGATGGTATATGAAAATTCAATGGGCGAGTTATGTCATTGCCACACACAGACCACTTGGGGAAACACTGCCTTAAAGCAATTTGCAATAATGGGATGTTACAATACAAATACACTTTCACTCGGAATTTCTTTCTTTTGGGATATTCCGATCATCCATGAGTGAGATTGGCCGATACCAATCACATGTATTAACTGTACATTTAATTCCTTAATGGCGAGTGCAATTGACAGTTTAACAATATCAACACATTATTTATAATTAGTTCCTTATCCTTTTGTATTACGTACAATTATTTGGGTAAAAACTAACTCAATACTACACAATAACCAAACAAAAGCAAAAACTACTGTATGCTACTCATTTAAACCGTTTGGGTTTTGCTCTCCTGTGTCCAGGGCATTATTTCCTGAGTCTGTAAACAATAACAAAAAAAAGTAAAAAAGTCATGATCTGATCAGTCTAGTATCAATCATATAGTGAAATACTAATATCAACACGGACAATTTATGGATTAATCCGAATCGAATCCCAACTCCTCTTACGTGTTGTGTACTGACTACAACAATGCTGACACACCAAAAGTTATATTATTCTCTATTTAGACACTAATTAATGTACTCGTTAATTTTCTGTTAATAGTCAACTAAATTATATTGCAACTTGGTTCTATCTAGACTTCTTAAACTTTACTAAGCACTTATTTATTGGTGTTGTTTAAAACTACATTAGCTGAGCTATTCGCAGGCCTTATACTGGCTTTCTCTTGGAGTGTAACATGTTTAGCCTCATCCTATACTGATACGTAAAATACGAGGAAATACAGTTTATTTGCCGTAATGTAGGTACTTGTTACTAGTTTAGGGGAGCTGCTCCACATTGTGTATGGAGACACATAATTAGCTGATAACCGCTTGCCAGCTAGGGATGATCACTTTTTGTAATCGCCATCAAAAGGCATTAATCGGCAACGGCTAATCACATACTTTCAAGAAAATCGTCCCATACCCATCGATTGGTACATCCCTACCTTTCTGATTAAAAAAATACATTTTTTTGGAAAAAAAAGTACATCTGTTTTTTGTGACAGATTTGAAACATTTCCAATGCAGATTGAAGTGAATCGAATTGTGGTTCATCGATTTAGAACCTGTTGAATCAAAATCGAATCGATTTGGGAAAATGCTCATGATACCGAGCCCTAACTAATATATACATATATATTTACACACATTGTATGTATATGTATGTATGTATGTATATATACCGTATTTTGGCGTGGCGAAGTTGGGAGAGTGGCCGTGCCAGCAATCTGAGGGTTACTGGTTCAATCCCCACCTTCTACCATCCTAGTCACGTCCGTTGTGTCTTTGAGCAAGACACTTCACCCTTGCTCCTGATGGGCCTGGTTAGCGCCGTGCATGGCAGCTCCCGCCATCAGTGTGTGAATGTGTGTGTGTGTGTGTGAGAATGGGTGAATGTGGAAATAGTGTCAAAGCGCTTTGAGTTCCTTAAAAAAAAAGGTAGAAAAGCGCTATACAAGTACAACCCATTTACCATTTACCATTTCGGACTATAAGTCACAGTTTTTTTCATAGTTTGGCCGGGGTTGCGACTTATACTCAGGAGCGATTTATATGTGAAATTATGAACACATTACCGTAAAATATCAAATAATATTATTTAGCTCATTCACGTAAGAGACTAGACGTAAAAGATTTCATCGGATTTAGCGATTAGGAGTGACAGATTGTTTGGTAAACATATAGCATGTTCTATATGTTATAGTTATTTGAATGACTCTTACCATGATATGTTACGTTAACATACCAGGCACGTTCTCAGTTGGTTATTTATGCGTCATATAACGTACACTTATTCAGCCTGTTGTTCACTATTCTTTATTTATTTTAAATTGCCTTTCAAATGTCTATTCTTGGTGTTGGGTTTTATCAAATAAATGTCCCCATAAAATGCGACTTATACCCCAGTGCGACTTATATATGTTTTTTCCCTTCTTTATTATGCATTTTCAGCCGGTGCGACTTATACTCCGAAAAATACGATATAGATATATATATATATATATATATATATATAAATATATATATATATATGTGTGTGTATATACATATACATACATACATACATACACACACATTATATAAATACATATATATATACAGTATATATATATATATATATATATATATATATATATGTATATATATATATATTTATATACACATACATACATACATATATACATATACACGCTTATATACATTATATATATATACCGTATTTTCCGCACTATAAGGCGCACCGGATTATTAGCCGCACCTTCTATGAATTACATATTTCATAATTTTGTCCACCAATAAGCCGCCCCGGACTAAAAGCCGCGCCTATGCTGCGCTAAAGTGAATGTCAAAAAAACGCTGCGCTAAAGTGAATGTCAAAAAAACAGTCAGATAGTTCAGTCAAACTTTAATAATATATTGAAAACCAGCGTTCTAACAACTCTGTCCCAAAATGTACGCAAATGTGCAATCACAAACATAGTAAAATTCAAAATGGTGTAGAACAATAGCAACATAATGTTGCTTTAACGTTAATGTCACAACACACAAAATAAACATAGCGCTCACCTTCTGAAGTTATTCTTCATTCGTAAATCCTTCGAATTCTTCGTCTTCGGTGTCCGAATTGAAAAGTTGGGCGAATACGGGATCCAAAATGGCCGGTTCCGTCTCGTAGAAGTCATCGGGAGTCAGTGTCGCTGTTGTTCTGTGAATCCTGCCTTCCGGAAAGCTCGGACCACAGTTGTGACCGAAATATCTGCCCAAGCATTTACGATCCACTGGCAAATGTTGGCGTATGTCGTCCGAGGCTGTCTGCCCGTCTTAGTGAAGGTGTGTTCGCCTTCGGAGCTGTGTGAAAAAAGCCACCCGGCCTCTTCGCGTAAACTTCCCTTAACCACTCGCTCATCTTTTCTTCATCCATCCATCCCTTCGAGTTAGCTTTTATGATGACGCCGGCTGGAAAGGTCTCTTTTGGCAAGGTCTTCCTTTTGAATATCACCATGAGTGGAAGTTAGCATGGCAAGCTAGAACCACAGTGAAGGATGACTTCATTCCCTGTGGTGCGAATATTCACCGTACGTGCTCCCGTTCCACAGTGCGGTTCACAGGAATATCAGTTGCTGTGAAATACGGTAGTAATCCGTGTGCGGATGGAGAGATTGCGTCTTTTTATGAACCGGATCGCTTATTAGGAGCCATTTTGTGGTCTTTACAGATGTAAACAGGAAATGAAACGTACGGTGATATCCGCGCGTTTTTTCTTCTTCTTCCGGGGGCGGGTGAAGCGCTTCCTTTTCTATGGGGGCGGGTGAAGCGCTTCCTGTTCTATGGGGGCGGGTGCTTTCCTTGGCGGTTGCTTGCGTAGAAGAAGAAGCGCTTCCTGTTCTACCGGGAAAAAAGATGGCGGCTGTTTACCGAAGTTGCGAGACCGAAACTTTATGAAAATGAATCGTAATAAAGCGCACCGGGTTATTAGGCGCACTGTCAGCTTTTGAGAAAAATTGTGGTTTTTAGGTGCGCCTTATAGTGCGGAAAATACGGTATATATATACATATACACATACATATACACACATACATATATATACAAATACACACATATAAACATATATATATATATATATATATATATATATATATATACACACACATATATACATATATATATATACACACACATACATACATATATATATATATACACATACATACATACAGATATATATACATACATAGATATATACATACATATACAGGTAAAAGCCAGTAAATTAGAATATTTTGAAAAACGTGATTTATTTCAGTAATTGCATTCAAAAGGTGTAACTTGTACATTATATTAATTCATTGCACACAGACTGATGCATTCAAATGTTTATTTCATTTAATTTTGATGATTTGAAGTGGCAACAAATGAAAATCCAAAATTCCGTGTGTCACAAAATTAGAATATTACTTAAGGCTAATACAAAAAAGGGATTTTTAGAAATGTTGGCCAACTGAAAAGTATGAAAATGAAAAATATGAGCATGTACAATACTCAATACTTGGTTGGAGCTCCTTTTGCCTCAATTACTGCGTTAATGCGGCGTGGCATGGAGTCGATGAGTTTCTGGCACTGCTCAGGTGTTATGAGAGCCCAGGTTGCTCTGATAGTGGCCTTCAACTCTTCTGCGTTTTTGGGTCTGGCATTCTGCATCTTCCTTTTCACAATACCCCACAGATTTTCTATGGGGCTAAGGTCAGGGGAGTTGGCGGGCCAATTTAGAACAGAAATACCATGGTCTGTAAACCAGGCACGGGTAGATTTTGCGCTGTGTGCAGGCGCCAAGTCCTGTTGGAACTTGAAATCTCCATCTCCATAGAGCAGGTCAGCAGCAGGAAGCATGAAGTGCTCTAAAACTTGCTGGTAGACGGCTGCGTTGACCCTGGATCTCAGGAAACAGAGTGGACCGACACCAGCAGATGACATGGCACCCCAAACCATCACCCAACCATGCAAATTTTTGCATTTCCTTTGGAAATCGAGGTCCCAGAGTCTGGAGGAAGACAGGAGAGGCACAGGATCCACGTTGCCTGAAGTCTAGTGTAAAGTTTCCACCATCAGTGATGGTTTGGGGTGCCATGTCATCTGCTGGTGTCGGTCCACTCTGTTTCCTGAGATCCAGGGTCAACGCAGCCGTCTACCAGCAAGTTTTAGAGCACTTCATGCTTCCTGCTGCTGACCTGCTCTATGGAGATGGAGATTTCAAGTTCCAACAGGACTTGGCGCCTGCACACAGCGCAAAATCTACCCGTGCCTGGTTTACGGACCATGGTATTTCTGTTCTAAATTGGCCCGCCAACTCCCCTGACCTTAGCCCCATAGAAAATCTGTGGGTTATTGTGAAAAGGAAGATGCAGAATGCCAGACCCAAAAACGCAGAAGAGTTGAAGGCCACTATCAGAGCAACCTGGGCTCTCATAACACCTGAGCAGTGCCAGAAACTCATCGACTCCATGCCACGCCGCATTAACGCAGTAATTGAGGCAAAAGGAGCTCCAACCAAGTATTGCACATGCTCATATTTTTCATTTTCATACTTTTCAGTTGGCCAACATTTCAAAAAATCCCTTTTTTGTATTAGCCTTAAGTAATATTCTAATTTTGTGACACACGGAATTTTGGATTTTCATTTGTTGCCACTTCAAATCATCAAAATTAAATGAAATAAACATTTGAATGCATCAGTCTGTGTGCAATGAATAAATATAATGTACAAGTTACACCTTTTGAATGCAATTACTGAAATAAATCAAGTTTTTCAAAATATTCTAATTTACTGGCTTTTACCTGTATATATACCGTATTTTTCGGACTATAAGTCGCTCCGGAGCATACGTCGCACCGGCTGAAAATGCACAATAAAGAAGAAAAAAAACATATATACGTCGCACTGGAGTATAAGTCGCATTTTTGGGGGAAATTTATTTGATAAAATCCAACACCAAGAATAGACATTTGAAAGGCAATTTAAAATAAATAAAGAATAGTGAACAACAGGCTGAATAAGTGTACGTTATATGATGCACAAATAACCCAACTGAGAACGTGCCTGGTATGTTAACCAACACATCATGACAAGAGTCATTCAAATAACTATAACATATAGAACATGCTATACGTTTACCAAACAATCTGTCACTCCCGATCGCTAAATCCCATGAAATCTTCCTCCTCGGTGTCGCTCCTGGTATGCGCCCCGCTAGCGTCCATTCTTTCTGCTGCTCGATTACCGTTTTCTGGTGCATATTTCACTACGTCCAGCTTGTAATCTGC